>NW_026890776.1:0-36761 GCF_015708825.2 Lethenteron reissneri | reverse complement strand
TCCCCCCCCCCCTCCTGTTGGGGGCGGGGGTTCGCGTTGCACGGGGGGGGGGGGCTTCCCCCTCGGTCCACAAAGTCAGTCTGTCATTAACTCCTCCACTTACGAACACCCCGACTTACAAACGCGCTTCAATGTAAATTCATGTTATTATATTGACAACAAGTATAACCCGTAAAAACTAAGTTCATTCACTATAAATCCTTTATATGCGTGGCGGCTAGAGTCCTCTCGTCCTCTGGCTGAGATGGCTGCCACCTATGGGTCAGATGATGTCTGCCACCATTAAGCAATTGGTAATTAAATATTGATTTGTTTTCCCTAAACAGTGTAAAAACGAACATTAATTGTCTCGCACAACGAGTCTGTGTGCAAATGTCAGCTCGATTGGATCACGGGAAGTGGGTTTAAAAAACGACCGAAAGATTTGCACGGTCCTAAGCAAGCAAGCAAGTGAATTCTTTGTTCTTTCGGTTAAGTCACGTCTAAAGATAAAATAATAAATTTAAAATAAAAGCATATTACGACGTTTCGATTGCAACACAAGCAATCATCATCAGGCAAAAAAGAAATAGCAACAAAAATCTAACTAGAAAACTGTAGACAGACATACAAGCAGTTTTCTAGTTAGATTTTTGTTGCTATTCTTTTTTTGGCCTGATGATGATTGCTTGTGTTGCAATCGAAACGTCGTAATATGCTTTTATTTTAATTTATTATTTTATCTTTAGACGTGACTTAACCGAAAGAACCAAAGAATAATTCCTGCAGTCACGAAAAGCTCCATAATTAAGATTCAAGCAAGTGAACTTAATATAAAGGATTTTAAAAACACTCAAACTATTGTCCGTTATTACACGCTTTTATTATTTAACAAACTCCGTCTGTTGTCTGAATCCTCAGAGCAGCCGCGCGAGGGGCCGGGGGGGGGGCAGGAGGGGGAGGGGCGATGGGGGAAGGGGGGGCACGGGGGGGGGGCGGGGGGGGGCAGGAGGGGGAGGGCGATGGGGGAAGGGGGGGGCACGGGGGGGGGCGGGGGGGGGCAGGAGGGGGAGGGGCGATGGGGGAAGGGGGGGGGCACGGGGGGGGGGCGGGGGGGGCAGGAGGGGGAGGGGCGATGGGGGAAGGGGGGGGCACGGGGGGGGGCGGGGGGGGGCAGGAGGGGGAGGGGCGATGGGGGAAGGGGGGGGGCACGGGGGGGGGGGCGGGGGGGGGCAGGAGGGGGAGGGGCGATGGGGGAAGGGGGGGGCACGGGGGGGGAGGGGGGGGGGCACGGGGAGGGGCGGGGGAAGGCAGGAGGGGGAGGGGCGATGGGGGAAGGGGGGGGGCACGGGGAGGGGGGCGGGGGGGGCAGGAGGGGGAGGGGCGATGGGGGAAGGGGGGGCACGGGGGGGGGCGGGGGGGGGCAGGAGGGGGAGGGGCGATGGGGGAAGGGGGGGGCACGGGGGGGCGGGGGGGGGCAGGAGGGGGAGGGGCGATGGGGGAAGGGGGGGGGCACGGGGGGGGGGGGCATCTGGGACAGTAACATTTAATTAAAGCGTGGGGGGGGGGGGTTTGATTTAAAGTTTTAATATTTCAAAAAAAAATTTGTTCACCCGGAAGCTGCACAGCCAAGTGAACTTTGCCCCGGAGAGCAGGAGCAGGAGGAGCACGTGGACACGAGTTCACATCCCAGCGCTGACCACACACGCACACCGCCACCTCGACCACGATGTCCACCCCTAGGAGGCTCACGTCCACCTT
This sequence comes from Lethenteron reissneri, assembly GCF_015708825.2. Classification (NCBI taxonomy): domain Eukaryota; kingdom Metazoa; phylum Chordata; class Hyperoartia; order Petromyzontiformes; family Petromyzontidae; genus Lethenteron; species Lethenteron reissneri. The sequence continues at coordinate 35,021 of NW_026890776.1, read as the reverse complement.
CTCCTGCCTCTCCCTGGCCACCCTGGTCGGCTTGGCCTCGGTACACGGCCAAGGAACCCCACCGTCACTTGCACCCTTAGAGCAGTCCCAGTGGACAGACGCCCAGTCCATCGCCGTGACCAGTCCAGCGATGGCCTCGTCCTCTCCTCCTCCTCCGTCTTCCTCCTCCTCCTTCTCGGCGTCCCCACCGGGACCCAGAGCTGGCGGGAGGCCGCCCCCGTGCCTGGCGCAGAGCGGCGTGGGCCGCGTCTTCAAGCGCGTCAACGCGGCCGTGTCGAGCGTCGTCTTCCTCGTGGGGAGCGTCGGCAACGCGGCGCTGCTGCTCGTTGTCTACGGGGACAAGTCGATGATGCGCGACGGGAGCAGCGTCCTCATCGCCAGCCTCGCTCTGGGAGACCTCCTCTACATCGTCATAGACATGCCCGTCTACGTGTACAAGGTGAGGATGGGGGGGGGGTAGGACGCGCCACGTGGTGCGGTGTCAATAACAACGCGAGTTCTTAGCCACGTGCTGCTGCTGCTGCTGGTGGTGGATTTGAAGATTTCGTGGCTGCAAGGATTCATACTCTTGGGTTTTTTTCGGTCAAAACATCTAAAATAATGGCCGACAACACTGGTCATCACACTTTTTCTGGCATAAGGTTTTCAACGGTTAATTTTGGGGTGCTGATTCCAAATCTGGCATCAGTTTTTGTCTATCACATCAGGTTTCTGAGATATCAAATATTTGCATTTTCAATAAAAAATGCAGAAGAAAAATATTAAATAAATGTGGATATCTACATAAAATGATATTATAAACACACTATCCTAAAAATACAGCACCATATTTTAACACTAAAACAGTCACTGACTCGCAACAACTTGCAATCATAAGTGACAGAGTTAATTTCGGGTAAAATCAATGAAAATGGGGTATGCCGATAGCATCAAAATGAGATGTGATGGAGCAAATCTGAGATCAGATTTGGAATCGGCATCCTGAAATTAGTCTAGAACAGCTGCACAAGTCCAGGCCAGAAAAACATGTTTTTTTGTTGTTGACCAGTGTAATCAGATGGGCAGAAAATCAACAACAATTCCCTCTGATGTATCCAGAAAAGCCCCAAGGAGTTTCAAGACTCTGTAGAACGAGCATCCTGCTTGAGGATGTTTGGCCAATATGTGTAGCTTCTGCACGTGATGGATTCCAGAGACCACTTTGTGGACTGCCCATCTCCAGGGCGCCTGGCAGCCCCAGTGGGTTGGGAGTTTGACAAATCTCTGCGTGACCCACCAACCCTTGCCTCCAGAGCACGGCCCCACAGGCGAGCACCAGCGTGCCCCCCCCCCCAGCTACAGCATGCGACGGATGTACAACCATCGTAGAGGTCGCGTGTTTTATATTTGCGCGATGTAATCCCAAAAACAATCCCCTTATGGATAATATTGGTCGCCAAAGTCTACGTGTGTTTGTGTACCTGTGTGTGTGTGTACCTGTGTGTGTGTGTACCTGTGTGTGTGTGTGTACCTGTGTGTGTGTACCTGTGTGTGTACCTGTGTGTGTGTGTGTACCTGTGTGTGTGTGTACCTGTGTGTGTGTACCTGTGTGTGTGTGTACCTGTGTGTGTGTACCTGTGTGTGTGTACCTGTGTGTGTGTGTGTACCTGTGTGTGTGTGTGTACCTGTGTGTGTGTGTACCTGTGTGTGTGTGTACCTGTGTGTGTGTACCTGTGTGTGTGTGTACCTGTGTGTGTGTGTACCTGTGTGTGTGTGTACCTGTGTGTGTGTGTACAAAACGCTTGCGTGTCTGCAGCCGATTAGCATGCTTGGCTATGTGTGGCGTGAAAGCGGTTTAACATACATACGTACACTTGGATACTATATACACGTAACTATATATAGACTGTCATGGTTTTTTTTCACTTTGTTGTTCTAACGTTCTGACCCCGTGCCCCTACTGGACATCTGTGAAAAAGAGCTTCATAGCTCATCGGATTCCTCCTCCAGTGTCAATACATATTCAGATTTTGTTATACAAAGAGAATATTCGCAAAAATTAATTGGCTAATATCCAGTTGTTATTCACTAACTTAGGAATATTCTGGCCAAAGTAAAGTGTAAAAACTGTTGTTATATAACAAATAGAAATGCATAGATGAAACGACGATGCCTCAATTACAAAAAAGAAATGTTTTACCCCAAGATGGTGAAGTCAACAGCGGTGTTGCCATGAGCAGGCTCGCCACTGGCATGGGAATGTGGAATTTCCACGACCGGTCGTGGCTGTAAACAGTACACGGGAGTCTCCCTGTGCTCATTGCGAGGATGCGAATTAATAAACCAATTGGCGCGTTGTTTACGTGACAAACCTTAATGGCTGTGTCGGGTGGTGGAGGGTTATGACACAACATTTCTACTTACGCGACCTAACACAAAAAACCTTTGTTGTGGTCATTAACTCGATTGACTTTTACCGCCCCCCTCCCCTCCCGCCAAAAAAGGCCTCTAAAAGTTCTGGAGACTTTTGTTGTTGAAGACGGAGACTTGTGTTGCCTCCGAAACGTCGTGATTTTATTGTTTTATTTTTATTAATTTTAAATTCATTTTTTGCATAGTCCCATGGGATGTTGGCTATCAACAACAAGGCAACTCCTATGACTAATTGGGAATGGGACGCAAGCGTAGGATTGATCACCCTGTCGCTGGCCGCCTTTGGGGAGGGTGTATAGTGTGAAAGGCCGAAACACCCTAGGAACCAAAGGTACACTACTGATGATGCGCTCCCCAAATGTCACCAGGCTAACTGTTCATGAACTCTTGGAAGTGCTTGCACAAAGGATAGTAACATCTCATCCTGTGTTCTTTGGAATCATACGTGGCTTTACCGAAAGAACTAAGAGTATAGTTGTTGTTGATGTTTGGGAGGACCCCAATTCATTTCCTCAATTAATTTCCAGAGAAAACCTGCGGGGTGCGTGCGGTGCGTTCTTATCTTTCCAGCTGCACGCCGAGAGCTGGCCATTCGGTGCCACCGTGTGCAAGACGGTGCCCTTCGTGCAGAAGGCCTCTCTGGGCGTCAGCGCGCTGAGCCTGTGCGTGCTCAGCGGGGACAGGTGAGGAGAGACCCGGCCGCTCGCCGTTCCCGTTCACGGCTCAAATCTCGGAAGCGCTCAAAGCGCTTGTTGGCGTGAACTTGGTCTGGAGAGGCCTGTTCCTGAAGACATCGTGCTCACCGCGGAGAACTGTCATGACACGATTCCCAACGTCTTGTCTCTTCTCACAATTCAAGTTCCTAGACTCAACCCACCCGCGCCCGCAACGTGGCTTCATCCCAGAGGTCGCAATAGCCACACTGCCTCCCGCATGGCCTTGTGGGAGCCTCGGTTACCGATAAAGTAATTTTATTTTAGTTGTTCTTCTAATTCCGTTCCGATAATGTACGTGTGCATGACATACGTGTACGGAATCAGAAGAAAAATGGAAATGGGTTAACTACCTCGCCTGGTATACAGGAAGTCGTGGGTTTGATCTCGACCCTGACGCCTGCTGCTGTATATTTCCAGTTTGCATATTCTCCCCGTGGTCGTGTGTATTTTTTCTCCGAGTCCTCTGGTTTTTCCCTCCAAATTAAGACAAAAAAACATGCGCTTGATTATGAATGCTATTTGGCTGCTGCTCTAAATGTCCCCACGTGATCAGCTACTTCGTTGAGCTGTCGTTTGTGGCCAGGTCGTATACAGCTGAGTGGGCCTTGCCTGGTAACATACACATAGAATAGGAACAGTCGTAGTACATCCCCAGAGTTTAAATTCCTCCTCCTCCCTCCCTCCTCCCTTCTGCTCCTTCTGTTATAAGCAGCAGGCTACAACGGTATGTTTTTAAGCAATTCCACAGCCCTCGGGGATAGCCAAACTTTAATTCAAGATAATTAATTGACGGTGTCATTCCTTGGGTGTCACCCAGAACCTCATTTCTCACTGAATATTGTCCGACTTCCTGGTAGACTGTTGTAGATGGCACCAGCGCCGTCTAGCAGCCACAGACATAGCGATCTGTCTACTGGATGTGGTGAGCCGCTGTGCGTACACATTGTTTCAGGTTGCCAAACCCGACGGACGCGGCCGAAACTAATCCCCGCTTCCCAAACATGCGGCACGTGTCACCGTGTCGACCCAGCTCGCTCCTGCGAGCGAGACCCGTCCCGCTCACTCGCGAGTTCTCGCCTCGACAAACCAACCAGCACCAACTTGGCCGCCCCCTCCTCCGCTTCAGGACCCCAAGCGATCGCCCGTTTCCCGCTCACGGCCAACACCGGTGACGATTATTTGAACCGGTCCTGGGCCTCCCATAGGTCGACTCGGCCTCAAATGAGGACGTGGTGCGGTGTGTAAACATCGCCACCGGCGAGACAGCAGTCTGTTACAGGCTACACGGGTGGGGGGGGGGGATCATTGCCTTTATCTTTGGTGGCTGCGCAGGTGTAGTAGGTGTAGTAGGTTTATTAAACGGTTCACTCAGCACAGGCCAATGTATATGTAAAGTAGTAACTCGGCAGGAGACGACTTCAAGGGTAGCACACTCTTTATTTTCACCAACTTGTAGTTACACGGATGACTAACACCCTACTTCGTTACACGGGTGACCAACACCCACTTAGCTACACGGGTGACGGACACCCACTCAACTACAACTTCGTTACACGGGTGACCAACACCCACTTAGCTACACGGGTGACCAACACCCACTCAGCTACACGGGTGACCAACACCCACTCAGCTACACGGGTGACTAACACCCACTCAGCTACACGGGTGACCAACACCCACTCAGCTACACGGGTGACTAACACCCACTCAGCTACACGGGTGACCAACACCCACTCAGCTGTACTGACACGGGCTCTTACGCCCTGTAGCCTTCCGGGACACACCCAGCCGGGGTGCCCGTCTCGGCTCTGGGTACCACCGTCCCGACCCACACGGGCGTCGGACTACGGTCCCCCCAGTCTCGGCTCCGAGCCACACAGGGCCCCTACCTCCTCCACCCCGTCTTCGGTCTTCAACTGGTTAACACTGACCACGAGTGCTCTCGCGCGTCCCCCTTTATACCCCTCCTGCGGACGTCGCTGAGAGTACTCACTTATCTGACCAATCACTGCGCACTCGCTACGATCCTCTTTTCCCAGCTTGTGTGAGCGCGCCTCACCACCGGCGCGCGCGTCCCTGCCACGCCCACACCGCGTGCCCAACCCCGCGCCCCGTGATCCATCACTCCCGGCGCACGTCAATACCACCACTACATCACCCCCTACCACATAGCTCGCAGCCGACCCGGCTGCTAATAAAACATACAACACCCCTTCACCCCCACGTGTGCCCCGTAACATAACACAAACCCTAACAACACAACATGAACACCGCAATCCGCAAAACCCAGCAACCGCCACACCCGCAACAAGAACAACATGCACAATCCGGCGAATGGCAACGATACTGTGTATGCGGAAAGAGTAACAATAAAAAAAATTTCTTTAATCATTTTCTCTTCTTTTCTCTCCGACTCATGCAGCGTCCCGATGTCCGAGCGTCCCTTGAACGGGACATTACCCCGGCAGAGGGGGAAGCCGGCAACGAAGTCGGGCTTTAACAAAAAAAAGATAAATTTTTTTTTTTTTTTTTCATGAAAAGTGTTGCGTCCTTGACCGAGTCCGCCTTGCCGGACCGTCGTACGGCACAGGACGCAGTTGGCCATCCGGCGGCGCCGGCAGTTCAGGAAGGCATGGGCCAGGCATCGGGGCTCCGTGCGAGCCGCGGGGTTCCGGTTCCCGACGGTCAACAGCCGTCAGGTCCGAGACACCGGGTTCAGTTGGGATGTCTTGAGTCCCTGGTCGTCGTCCGGACGTGGTCCCGCGGTGCGTTGACGCGGGGCCCGGCACCCGGCCGCGACGTGGCCCCGAAGGCCGCAGTTGTAGCAGACGACGAGGGACGTCGTAGGTTTCGGTTGCTCCAGCTTGCGGGAGGAGCGTGTGGGCGAACGACCTCCCGGTCTCCACTCCCCCGGCCTCGAACCAGCGAAGGCCTCCTCCCGAGGCACAGCAGGCTGGGGTCCGCTGATCGTGGCGGCCGGTGCCCCGTTCTCCACCGATGCGCAGACGACCGTCGGCTTCCGCTGTAGGACCTCGTAAGCGTGGATACTCGTGGCAATCCCCAGGGAGCAGATGTCCATCTCGTCCGCCGCATTAATGGGAACTCCCAATCCGTGGGCCAGCGCCAGCAGCTGCTCCGTCACCATGGCGTCCTTCCCCTCCTTGTCCATGCGGGGAAAAGCTGAATCCGCCAGGGCGAGCAGCGCCGTGCGATAGGCGAGCGTTGTTTCTCCAACCACCTTCCGCCGATCGTAGAACTGGTGGCGACAGGTCGAGGGCGGCCCGAACACCTTGGCCAACAGGTGCAGCGCGGCCTGGAGCGTTGAGCGGGACGACCTCGGGGCAGACGTGAAGGCCGCAAGCGCGTCGTCGTCGAGCATCGCTGGCAGCGCGCGCAGGGCCGTGGTGTCGGACCACCCCGACATTTCTTGATGCGCGATGAACCGTCGCTGGAAGGCTCCCCAGTCGCCCCCGTCCGCCTTGAACACCGACAGCGCGGGCAATCGTTGCTGGAGAACTCGATCGTCGTCGTCGTCGTTGGAACGATTTTCCCGCGCGCTGCTGTGGTTGTAGAAAATGTCGGCTCCCTCTGCAGGCGCAAAATGGAGAGCTCCGGCGCTCGCCGATGACGCGGGCTGCGCTGTGTGGAGACCTCTGGCCACGTGGTGTCCGCGTTTCCCGCCAACCGGAGGCGGACCCTCAAAAATGGCGCCAACTCCCAAACTTTTGGCGCGAAACGCCTTATGGCGGGAACCCTCCAGCCGCGCCGCCTCTTCCAACCCCGCAGGCGTTCCACCGGCCGCTGGAACGGAGATCTCCGCCAAGATCGCAGCGGCGGCGAGCAGCAACTCCGCCAGGCGGGAGTGTGCGTCCTGCAGGCTGGTGTCGGAGGCGGGCGGAGCATCGGCCATTTCCGCGAAGTGCTGCATCGGCGGCAACTCCTCGTCTTCTCCTCCCGAGGGTGGTGTCACCGGTACGTCGTCGTCTCCCCGGTCTTGCACGTGGGAACGAGAAGTCTTCCTTGTGTCCATTCTCCTTGAAGACAGGTTTACTTCTGACGCCAGTTGTAAAGTAGTAACTCGGCAGGAGACGACTTCACGGGTAGCACACTCTTTATTTTCACCAACTTGTAGTTACACGGATGACTAACACCCTACTTCGTTACACGGGTGACCAACACCCACTTAGCTACACGGGTGACGGACACCCACTCAACTACAACTTCGTTACACGGGTGACCAACACCCACTTAGCTACACGGGTGACCAACACCCACTCAGCTACACGGGTGACCAACACCCACTCAGCTACACGGGTGACTAACACCCACTCAGCTACACGGGTGACCAACACCCACTCAGCTACACGGGTGACTAACACCCACTCAGCTACACGGGTGACCAACACCCACTCAGCTGTACTGACACGGGCTCTTACGCCCTGTAGCCTTCCGGGACACACCCAGCCGGGGTGCCCGTCTCGGCTCTGGGTACCACCGTCCCGACCCACACGGGCGTCGGACTACGGTCCCCCCAGTCTCGGCTCCGAGCCACACAGGGCCCCTACCTCCTCCACCCCGTCTTCGGTCTTCAACTGGTTAACACTGACCACGAGTGCTCTCGCGCGTCCCCCTTTATACCCCTCCTGCGGACGTCGCTGAGAGTACTCACTTATCTGACCAATCACTGCGCACTCGCTACGATCCTCTTTTCCCAGCTTGTGTGAGCGCGCCTCACCACCGGCGCGCGCGTCCCTGCCACGCCCACACCGCGTGCCCAACCCCGCGCCCCGTGATCCATCACTCCCGGCGCACGTCAATACCACCACTACATATACAACACTCGCAGGGGTATCGGCCCCTTTACCCGTCTAACAGGGAGATCCCACAATCTATGTCACAGCTAGCCTACTCCCAGGTCCTCCACTCGAGAGCTAGGGGAGGCTAGTGATCCAGCTCTGGCCAAGCTGGGATCACGGCACCCTGAGTCACCAGACCGGCCCCTTCACCCGTCTCACAGGGAGACCCCACTGTCTCCAACCTGGCTAGCCTACTCCCAGGTCCTCTACTACGAGGCTAGGGGAGGCTAGCTGACCCAGCTCTGGCCAAGCTGGGATCACGGCACCCTGAGTCACCAGACCGGCTCTTACAAGAACATCAGCTCTGGGCTCTGGGGGCCACGCCACTGGCTTGCCCTGGTCACTCCTTAGAAGCACGGCGATCCAGGGGAGTCCCAGGGCCTATCTAGCCGGTCTTCTCTCTTCACTGGTTAAAGCTGAACACTGAACCCCGAGCCCACCGGCTCACCGCCTTATATAGCAACTCCCCCCCAAGGGGTGGTGCCGTGGGGGATCACAGCGCCATTACAGCCCCCCAGGGCTAACCGATGCGGACGTGGATGTAAGCATCTTTCCGCGTGCAGGCACAACCACCCCCGGTGTGTTTGTTCGCCCTCCCGTGACCCCTCTACGCAGGTACCGTGCGGTCGCGCACTGGGACCGCCTCCAGGGCGTGGGCCTCTCCCTGCTCACGGCGCTTAAAGTCCTGGCCATCTGGACGCTGTCGCTGGTGCTGGCGGTGCCTGAGCTCCTGGCCTTCGACACGCTGTCCTGGGAATACCGCAACCGGACGCTCGACACGTGCATGGTCATCCCGCAGACGAGCTTCGTGGAGGTGCGACACGGCGCGTCAAGAACGTGGCAACCACCGGCGTCGCCGTAACCGTGGGGGGGGGGGGGGCGGGGTGGTTTCGCAAACTCCGGTCGGCACAAACGGGGATGTGAATCGTCACCGAATGTTTTTTGTCCGGGTTGCTGTACTCGTACCCGGCCGCACCAGGGTCGCAAATGGGTACCCGTACCCGTATCCAGTCGTACCCGTACCCAGCCGGGTATGGGTAGGGTACGGGTATCGGGTACCCGATTGCGACCTCTGGGATGAAGCCACGTTGCAGGCTCGGGTGGGTTGATTCTAGGAACTTGAATTGTGAGAAGAGACAAGACGTTGGGAAATGAGTGACAAACGGTTACTCACCAGTGACTCACGGCCTACCCGTACCCGGCCGCACCAGGGTACGGGTAGTCGGGTATCGGGTAGGGTACGGGTATCGGGTACCCGATTGCGACCTCTGACACACGGTCTGTCTTTCAGTCACTCACAGAGACAGGCAGCTAATTAGATACTCCACCAACCCTGTGCTCGGCTATCCCACGAGGAGATTTGTCGCCCCGCCTGACTCTGACGAAACCTCTTGTCTGGGCCCTCGCAGTTTTACGCCAAAGCCAAGGACTGGTGGCTGTTCGGCTTCTACTTCTGCATGCCGCTGGCCTGCGCGGCGGTCTTCTACACGCTCACGACCGTCGAGATGCTCGGGATGAAGAAGCGAAACCTTGGCAGCGCCATCGACGAGCACCTCAAGCAGGTGTCGAACCTCGGGACCTCCCTCCGGTACCGCCGGCCCCATCGGCTAGAGGCCGAACGGCTCCCCGTGGTTGTGCGGTTACGTAACCGATTTGCGGTGGCGGGCAGGAGGGGAGGGAGGGGTCCGTGACGTTCGCTCTCCGACTTTGTCACCGAACGATTCGTGAAACTGCGAGATGTTGATTCGACGGATGTTTGCGTGTGTTTGCGTGTGTATGTGCGTGTGTGTGTACGTGTGTGTGTGCGTGTGTGTGTGCGTGTGTATGTGCGTGTGTGTGTACGTGTGTGTGTGCGTGTGTGTGTGTGCGTACGTGTGTGTGTGCGTGTGTGTGTACGTGTGTGTGCGTGCGTGTGTGTGTGTGCGTGTGTGTGTACGTGTGTGTGTGCGTGTGTGTGTGTGCGTACGTGTGTGTGTGCGTGTGTGTGTGTGTGTACGTGCGTGTGTGCGTGCGTGTGTGTGTGTGTGCGTGTGTGTGTGCGTGTGTGTGTGCGTGCGCGTGTGTGCGTGCGTGTGTGTACACACAGCAACGGGAGGCAGGCAAGGCGGTGTTCTGCCTGGCGGTGGTGTTTGCGCTGTGCTGGCTGCCGCTGCATCTCAGCCGCATCCTCAAGAGAACCGTCTACGACGAGATGGACCCCAACCGCTGCGAGCTGCTCAGGTGGGGGGGGCACCCCCGAACCGTCCCCCCCCCCCCTCTCTCCCTCTCTACTCGTGCCCTCCTCGTCCCATGGGAGAATGAAGAGTCAATTGTATCGTCTTCGCGTGAATCAGAGGTCGCAAACGGGTTTTGATTCCTTACCCGTACCCGTACCCGGCCGCACCAGGGTCGCAAACGGGTACCCGTACCCGTACCCTACCCGTACCCTACCCGTACCCGTACCCTACCCAGACCCTACCCGTACCCAGACCCTACCCGTACCCTACCCGTACCTTACCTGTACCCTACCCGTACCCTACCCGTACCCTACCCGTACCCTACCCGTACCCGGCCGGGTACGGGTAGGGTACGGGTATCGGGTACCCGATTGCGACCTCTGGGATGAAGCCACGTTGCAGGCGCGGGTGGGTTGATTCTAGGAACTTGAATTATGAGAAGAGACAAGTCGTTGGGAAATGAGTGACACACGGTGACTCACCAGTGACTCACGGTCTACCCGTACCCGTACCCGGCCGCACCAGGGTCGCAAACGGGTACCCGTACCCGGCCGGGTACGGGTAGCCGGGTATCGGGTAGGGTACGGGTATCGGGTACCCGGTTGCGACCTCTGGCGTGAATATCGCAGCAGCAGCAGCAGTGATAATACCAATCGCAACCACCACGCCCTGCGCGTGGAACTTCTTTGGCACCGTACGTAGCCGAGCGCACTCACCGCAGGTGCGGGGGAAGGACGACGAACTGAACGCGAAGTGTTCTTTGCGAAGAGGCGTCGTTCTCAATCTACTTTGCAAACGACGCCCTTGGCAATAGAATACACTCAGCGAGTGTCAAGAGTGGGGTTTGTTTTAGGAGCGTCCTGCTCTGTCATGTTTCACCAATGCCAATGCCCCCCACCCCCCCCACTCCATCCAGCCCCGCGTTTCCTCCAGGGCGTTGTTGTGAACGTCCGACGCACCCGCTACACCCCCCCCCCCCCCCCCCCCGGTGGCTTGCTTCTCACACGGCCCCCTTAACGCGAACAACGGCACGTGGCCGGTGAACGAGCGCAGCTGGATCGCGTCACGGATCGTGTCACGGATCGTGTCACGGATCGTGTCATGCGAGCGGCGTGGTAAACGAGGGGGGGTGGATGGGACCCCCCACAAAACATCGCAGCTCAACAGCGTGGGGAGGCGGGGGGGGGGCGTCTCGCCGGACCGAGGACACTTTGCACTCATTAGCGTAGTTTGCTGTTGCGACGTTCTGTCGCGCCCCTACGGGACAGCTGCGGGGAGAGAGCTTCGTAGCTCATCGGATTCCTCCTCCAAGTCCAAATCAATATTGAGATTCTGATCCGATCGCGATCACCGCTTCACCGGCGTGTCGTTGTCACGCCGCTCGGAGCGTGGCTGTGTTCGTCACGGTTGGGCTACGGGTGCATTCTGTGCGTGGCCCCGATGCAATGTGAAGGTCTCCTGGCTCCTGATTCACAACGGGTGTGTCCTCTGCCGCCATCACCACCACCGCCCCCTGCAGCTTCCTGCTCGTGCTGAACTACATCGGCATGAACCTGGCGACCCTCAACTCGTGCGTCAACCCCGTCGCCCTCTACGTCGTCAGCGCAAAGTTCAGGAACCGCTTCAAGGTGCGTTTGGTGGCGTCGGCCACGTTTCTGTCGTCACGTTTAGATCATGGGGGGGGGTGCTTCTCAATCGCCGGCGCTCGGGAACCACGACAACAACAACAACATCAACAACAACAACAATCACCGCTGGTGCACAGGTCTGACGATCGCGTCGCACGTTCGCGTGACGAATTCCAACTGATACGGGTCTCGTGAATTGATGCGTATCTACTACGTGTTTGTATGCAAGTATGTATGTTTGCATGTGTGTACGTGAGTGGGTGTGTGTTAAGGGGAGCGGTGGTGTAGCGGTTAGTGTTAACCAGAGGTGCGGGGTAAGGACAACAAACTAAGCACAAAAAGCAGTTCTAAAGAAATGAGTTTGTCAACGTGGATAATTTAAAAGTGCGTAGCTCCAGTGGCTTCCTATTATCGGAAGAGCGTTGCAGACGGCCGCAGAAGCGCGTCTGAAAGCGCCGCGCGATGCGGTGATCCCCACCGCCGCCTGTGTTCGATGGCGAGCAGTCAGAAGCCACCGCTGCCGCTGCTGCTGCTGCTGCCGCCGCTGCTGCTGCTGCTGCTGTGAGGATGATGAGCGGAGTTGGCGCGATGGGTTGACGCTCACTTGACGAGATCGGCGAAGGTGTCGCGGTTCATGTGTGGCGAGCGCTTTGCGTGCGGCGAGAGCGAATTTGACGTCGCTCGTCGCAGTGCCGACCCTCCTCGCTCCAACTCTCTCTCCTCCTCCTCCTCCTCGTCGTCGCCGCCGTGCACAGTCCTGCCTGTGCTGCTGCTGGGCGACAAGCAGACGGCGCTCCAGCAGAAGGCCGTGGCGGCGCCGGGCAGCCCGCTCGGCCGCAGCAACTCCCGCTCCAGCAACAGGTTCATCGTCACTTGAGCTGAGCTGGCCCCCCCCCCCCCCCCGCGGGATGTGGATGGAGGGGAGGTGGGAGAAGAGTTGCCGGGGGGGGGTGGGGCAACGGGGGCCGAAGTGAACTAGACAGCCGTGGCCACGTGGGCCAGGCGACCGGCTTGGCTGGAGGACGGTGAAAGCAAACGACGCGAGCGGCTTAGCGAGGCAATCGCGGTCGGTCGCGTGACGTGCGCTTGCACGGCTTGGTGCGACAGACAGCCAGAGAGAGGGAGCAGAGATGATGGGGGGGAGGTGTTTAAGCACTCGCTCGAGCGGAACGAGCGCGTGCCGCCATCTCGCCCAGCTGGGCTGCTTCTCCACGGCCTGGGGGGTCCCCCCTCGCTCGCTCACCCCCCTCCCTGTCTCCACCCCCCACCCCCCACCCCCCACCCGGGTCTCTCTTGCTTAGACGTCGACGTCGCAGCAACACGGCAGGGGGAGCGCTCGCTCGCCAACTGTTGATGCGACTTCATTTTATTTGTTGGCCTCCTTGATGCTTTCACTTGTCCAACTTTGGCTGTCCCTTGGCACGATCAAGCGCAGCGTACGGACGTTAACAGGATGTCGCTGGCTGGGTTCTGGCCGGCGCCGGTCTCTTTTGCAAAGTAGTCGAAAGAGCCGAAGAACCGGGGTAATGTTGCAGTGGTGGGACTTTACTTCCGTTAGCTACGTACATACAGTTGCAATCATACGTGTGTGTCACGTTTTTGTCATATAGCATCAATGGGCAGAGTTGCTTTCAAGAGGCACACAAAAAATATTGTACGTTCAAATAAACAACGTCTACGCAACATGTCTGTGAATACATGTAAATAGACATTTACTGATGGATGCGCCTGTGTGTGTGTGTTCAAACATGCCGCACACGTACACGTGAAGCAACAGCGGTGTTTTTAAATCCTTTATATTAAGTTCGCGTGCTTGCGTGCTTGCTTGCTTGCTTACGACCGTGCAAACCTTTCGGTCGTTTTTTAACCCACTTCCCGTGATCCAATCGAGCTGACATTTTGCACACAGACTCGTTGTGCGTGACAATTAATGTTCGTGAAATTTTTTTTCCAAAATTTTACACTGTTTAGGGAAAACAAATTAAATATTTAATTACCAATTGCTTAATACTGGCAGACAATCAGCTGACCCATAGGTGGCAGCCATCTCAAGCCAGAGGACGAGAGGACTCTAGCCGCCACGCATATAAAGGATTTATAGTGAAAACGTTTTTTAGGGTTAATTTTTTTAATATCGAGGTGTCGAGAGAGGGCCACACATGTGAAGGCTTACGCAGCGAGAAAGAGCGAAAGCATCGGGGTTAAGAAGAGAAGAGTGACAGAGTTAGAGAGATCGTGCAGGGGAGGAAGGGAAAACGACGTAGAACAAGAGACGGAAGAAGACAGAACAAAAGAGCTCATTCTCATGAGAGCAGATGAACAGATTATCTTAATAAGTATAACCCGTAAAAACAAAGTTTTTCACTCTAAATCCTTTATATGCGTGGCGGCTCGAGTCCTCTCGTCCTCTGGCTTGAGATGGCTGCCACCTATGGGTCAGAGATGATTGTCTGCCACCATTAAGCAATTGGTAATTAAATATTTAAAAGAAATTGCCTAAACAGTGTAAAAATGTAAAAAAAAAAATTCACGAAAATTGTCACGCACAACGAGTCTGTGTGCAAAATGTCAGCTCTATTGGATCACGGGAAGTGTGTTAAAAAACGACCGAAAGAGTTGCACGGTCGTAAGCAAGCAAGCAAGCGAACTTAATATAAAGGATTTAAAAAAGAGCTTATTCTCATGAGAGCAGATGAACAGATTATCTTAATAAGAAAGCAGTGGTTGTGTGTGTGCTGTGCGTGGTGGTGGTGGTGGGTGGTGGTTCCCCAGCTGTCCGCGTGAAAGCGAGAGAGATGAGGAGGGAGAGGGAGAGAGATGGGGCCACGGGACAGACAGACGGGCAGGTGGGGAAGCTTTCCGAGGGTCGATAAGTCACGTGACCTGACGGCTGGACGGGCTGTCACGTGACCCTCAAGCAAGAAACTCAGGTTCAGGCCTGTCCCTAATGTACACTTGCAATTACAAACATCAACACACAACAACAACAACAGTCATTCGCCACTAAGTGGCGGAGACGTCACCACGACGCTTGTGCCAGGCCAAGTGCACCTTGAGGCCACGTGAAGTGTCGAACGCCCGCTGGCAGGAGGTCACGGGGCAGACCCAGCAGGTGCCACGGGTCGACTGACTGAGACGAGTGGCTGATGCACCATCTGTGCCCCCTACTGTGCCAACTTGCTGTGCTTTAGCCACCCGGCGCTCCGCTCGTTGTGAGCGTCGCTCCTCCGCCCTCCGTTGTTGTTGGAGGGCGACTGCCTCCAACTGCCCAGTAGCGTCCTTCACGAGCCTCCTCCACTGAGGCCGATCTTGACACCGCTGGTACCAGTCATCGGCAAGTCCACTCAGCTCCACGTCCTCCTGTACCACATCACTCCATCTCTTCTCTAGCCCATGCCGCGCCCGTCTAGCCCCCTCGATCCGGCCGAACAAAAGCTGTTTAGGCATGCGGTGGCTGGGCATGCGGGCTACATGACCCAGCCAACGCAGCCTTGCCTGCCGGAGGAGCTCACTGATGGGACTTTGCCCAGATCTTTCAAGGACTTGTGAGCTCCTCACACAATCCAGCCTGGTTAAACCCAGGATGGATCGTAGGCAGGCCAGCCTAAATGTTTCCAACCGGCGAAGATGCTCCACTAGGGGGGTCCACGTTTCGCAAGCGTAGAGAAGGGAGGGAATGACCGTGGCTGAGAAGACCTGAAGCTTCGTGCGGAGCGACAGACCAGGTAGCTTCCACACAGCGTTACGCAACCGATGAAAAGATATTGCCGCTCGACTGATTCGGAGTGAGACCTCTGCTGATAAACTGGAGCCGGTCATAAGCACGCTGCCCAGGTATGGGAAACTCTCCACTCTCTCCACAACTGCCCCATCACCAATTGGGAGTTGTGGGGGTGGAGTGTCCGATGGTACAAAATACCCAGGCAGATGTTTCGTTTTGGTGGGGCTGATGGTAAGGCCCCACCTCTTAGTGGCACGCTCCAGTCTCAGCAGCAGCGTCTCCAACTCCTCTTCTGAATGAGCAGCTATTACCAAATCATCGGCATACATAACATGGTTGACCAATAGGGAGCCATCCCTTGATCGCACCCGGGCGTCGATCAGCCTCCCATTATATCTGTACCAAATGGAAATTCCCCCGGTACAGCTATGGAAGGCTTCACGAACTACGCGGTCAAAATAGATGTTAAATAATGTGGGAGCCAGAGGACATCCCTGTCGCACCCCAAGGTGTACAGGGAAAGGCTCCGACTCCCGGCCACGTAGTTTTACCCGGGCCCGCTCACCATCATGAAGGTCCTTAATGATCGTGAGCAGAGGGTCAGGGACTCCGAAAGCACGAAGAACAACCCAGAGCCCAGTCCTACTGATGGTATCATAGGCCTTGACCAGGTCAATAAAGCAGAGATGTAGGTCTTGTTGGAATTCCCTACACCTCTGCTGTAGCAGACGGACAGAAAATATGGCATCTGTGCAGGACCGCCCTTTCCTGAAACCGCATTGGGGCTCCGCAAGCCTCTCCTCAGCGTGCCTAGCAAGTAATCCTTGCCAGGACCTTACCCGGCACACTGAGGACCTCTGACACACGGTCTGTCTTTCAGTCACTCACAGAGACAGGCAGCTAATTAGATACTCCACCAACCCTGTGCTCGGCTATCCCACGAGGAGATTTGTCGCCCCGCCTGACTCTGACGAAACCTCTTGTCTGGGCCCTCGCAGTTTTACGCCAAAGCCAAGGACTGGTGGCTGTTCGGCTTCTACTTCTGCATGCCGCTGGCCTGCGCGGCGGTCTTCTACACGCTCACGACCGTCGAGATGCTCGGGATGAAGAAGCGAAACCTTGGCAGCGCCATCGACGAGCACCTCAAGCAGGTGTCGAACCTCGGGACCTCCCTCCGGTACCGCCGGCCCCATCGGCTAGAGGCCGAACGGCTCCCCGTGGTTGTGCGGTTACGTAACCGATTTGCGGTGGCGGGCAGGAGGGGAGGGAGGGGTCCGTGACGTTCGCTCTCCGACTTTGTCACCGAACGATTCGTGAAACTGCGAGATGTTGATTCGACGGATGTTTGCGTGTGTTTGCGTGTGTATGTGCGTGTGTGTGTACGTGTGTGTGTGCGTGTGTGTGTGCGTGTGTATGTGCGTGTGTGTGTACGTGTGTGTGTGCGTGTGTGTGTGTGCGTACGTGTGTGTGTGCGTGTGTGTGTACGTGTGTGTGCGTGCGTGTGTGTGTGTGCGTGTGTGTGTACGTGTGTGTGTGCGTGTGTGTGTGTGCGTACGTGTGTGTGTGCGTGTGTGTGTGTGTGTACGTGCGTGTGTGCGTGCGTGTGTGTGTGTGTGCGTGTGTGTGTGCGTGTGTGTGTGCGTGCGCGTGTGTGCGTGCGTGTGTGTACACACAGCAACGGGAGGCAGGCAAGGCGGTGTTCTGCCTGGCGGTGGTGTTTGCGCTGTGCTGGCTGCCGCTGCATCTCAGCCGCATCCTCAAGAGAACCGTCTACGACGAGATGGACCCCAACCGCTGCGAGCTGCTCAGGTGGGGGGGGCACCCCCGAACCGTCCCCCCCCCCCTCTCTCCCTCTCTACTCGTGCCCTCCTCGTCCCATGGGAGAATGAAGAGTCAATTGTATCGTCTTCGCGTGAATCAGAGGTCGCAAACGGGTTTTGATTCCTTACCCGTACCCGTACCCGGCCGCACCAGGGTCGCAAACGGGTACCCGTACCCGTACCCTACCCGTACCCTACCCGTACCCGTACCCTACCCAGACCCTACCCGTACCCAGACCCTACCCGTACCCTACCCGTACCTTACCTGTACCCTAACCGTACCCTACCCGTACGTGAAACTGCGAGATGTTGATTCGACGGATGTTTGCGTGTGTTTGCGTGTGTATGTGCGTGTGTGTGTACGTGTGTGTGTGCGTGTGTCGCAATCGGGTACCCGATTGCGACCTCTGGGATGAAGCCACGTTGCAGGCGCGGGTGGGTTGATTCTAGGAACTTGAATTATGAGAAGAGACAAGTCGTTGGGAAATGAGTGACACACGGTGACTCACCAGTGACTCACGGTCTACCCGTACCCGTACCCGGCCGCACCAGGGTCGCAAACGGGTACCCGTACCCGGCCGGGTACGGGTAGCCGGGTATCGGGTAGGGTACGGGTATCGGGTACCCGGTTGCGACCTCTGGCGTGAATATCGCAGCAGCAGCAGCAGTGATAATACCAATCGCAACCACCACGCCCTGCGCGTGGAACTTCTTTGGCACCGTACGTAGCCGAGCGCACTCACCGCAGGTGCGGGGGAAGGACGACGAACTGAACGCGAAGTGTTCTTTGCGAAGAGGCGTCGTTCTCAATCTACTTTGCAAACGACGCCCTTGGCAATAGAATACACTCAGCGAGTGTCAAGAGTGGGGTTTGTTTTAGGAGCGTCCTGCTCTGTCATGTTTCACCAATGCCAATGCCCCCCACCCCCCCCACTCCATCCAGCCCCGCGTTTCCTCCAGGGCGTTGTTGTGAACGTCCGACGCACCCGCTACACCCCCCCCCCCCCCCCCCGGTGGCTTGCTTCTCACACGGCCCCCTTAACGCGAACAACGGCACGTGGCCGGTGAACGAGCGCAGCTGGATCGCGTCACGGATCGTGTCACGGATCGTGTCACGGATCGTGTCATGCGAGCGGCGTGGTAAACGAGGGGGGGTGGATGGGACCCCCCACAAAACATCGCAGCTCAACAGCGTGGGGAGGCGGGGGGGGGGCGTCTCGCCGGACCGAGGACACTTTGCACTCATTAGCGTAGTTTGCTGTTGCGACGTTCTGTCGCGCCCCTACGGGACAGCTGCGGGGAGAGAGCTTCGTAGCTCATCGGATTCCTCCTCCAAGTCCAAATCAATATTGAGATTCTGATCCGATCGCGATCACCGCTTCACCGGCGTGTCGTTGTCACGCCGCTCGGAGCGTGGCTGTGTTCGTCACGGTTGGGCTACGGGTGCATTCTGTGCGTGGCCCCGATGCAATGTGAAGGTCTCCTGGCTCCTGATTCACAACGGGTGTGTCCTCTGCCGCCATCACCACCACCGCCCCCTGCAGCTTCCTGCTCGTGCTGAACTACATCGGCATGAACCTGGCGACCCTCAACTCGTGCGTCAACCCCGTCGCCCTCTACGTCGTCAGCGCAAAGTTCAGGAACCGCTTCAAGGTGCGTTTGGTGGCGTCGGCCACGTTTCTGTCGTCACGTTTAGATCATGGGGGGGGGTGCTTCTCAATCGCCGGCGCTCGGGAACCACGACAACAACAACAACATCAACAACAACAACAATCACCGCTGGTGCACAGGTCTGACGATCGCGTCGCACGTTCGCGTGACGAATTCCAACTGATACGGGTCTCGTGAATTGATGCGTATCTACTACGTGTTTGTATGCAAGTATGTATGTTTGCATGTGTGTACGTGAGTGGGTGTGTGTTAAGGGGAGCGGTGGTGTAGCGGTTAGTGTTAACCAGAGGTGCGGGGTAAGGACAACAAACTAAGCACAAAAAGCAGTTCTAAAGAAATGAGTTTGTCAACGTGGATAATTTAAAAGTGCGTAGCTCCAGTGGCTTCCTATTATCGGAAGAGCGTTGCAGACGGCCGCAGAAGCGCGTCTGAAAGCGCCGCGCGATGCGGTGATCCCCACCGCCGCCTGTGTTCGATGGCGAGCAGTCAGAAGCCACCGCTGCCGCTGCTGCTGCTGCTGCCGCCGCTGCTGCTGCTGCTGCTGTGAGGATGATGAGCGGAGTTGGCGCGATGGGTTGACGCTCACTTGACGAGATCGGCGAAGGTGTCGCGGTTCATGTGTGGCGAGCGCTTTGCGTGCGGCGAGAGCGAATTTGACGTCGCTCGTCGCAGTGCCGACCCTCCTCGCTCCAACTCTCTCTCCTCCTCCTCCTCCTCGTCGTCGCCGCCGTGCACAGTCCTGCCTGTGCTGCTGCTGGGCGACAAGCAGACGGCGCTCCAGCAGAAGGCCGTGGCGGCGCCGGGCAGCCCGCTCGGCCGCAGCAACTCCCGCTCCAGCAACAGGTTCATCGTCACTTGAGCTGAGCTGGCCCCCCCCCCCCCCCCGCGGGATGTGGATGGAGGGGAGGTGGGAGAAGAGTTGCCGGGGGGGGGTGGGGCAACGGGGGCCGAAGTGAACTAGACAGCCGTGGCCACGTGGGCCAGGCGACCGGCTTGGCTGGAGGACGGTGAAAGCAAACGACGCGAGCGGCTTAGCGAGGCAATCGCGGTCGGTCGCGTGACGTGCGCTTGCACGGCTTGGTGCGACAGACAGCCAGAGAGAGGGAGCAGAGATGATGGGGGGGAGGTGTTTAAGCACTCGCTCGAGCGGAACGAGCGCGTGCCGCCATCTCGCCCAGCTGGGCTGCTTCTCCACGGCCTGGGGGGTCCCCCCTCGCTCGCTCACCCCCCTCCCTGTCTCCACCCCCCACCCCCCACCCCCCACCCGGGTCTCTCTTGCTTAGACGTCGACGTCGCAGCAACACGGCAGGGGGAGCGCTCGCTCGCCAACTGTTGATGCGACTTCATTTTATTTGTTGGCCTCCTTGATGCTTTCACTTGTCCAACTTTGGCTGTCCCTTGGCACGATCAAGCGCAGCGTACGGACGTTAACAGGATGTCGCTGGCTGGGTTCTGGCCGGCGCCGGTCTCTTTTGCAAAGTAGTCGAAAGAGCCGAAGAACCGGGGTAATGTTGCAGTGGTGGGACTTTACTTCCGTTAGCTACGTACATACAGTTGCAATCATACGTGTGTGTCACGTTTTTGTCATATAGCATCAATGGGCAGAGTTGCTTTCAAGAGGCACACAAAAAATATTGTACGTTCAAATAAACAACGTCTACGCAACATGTCTGTGAATACATGTAAATAGACATTTACTGATGGATGCGCCTGTGTGTGTGTGTTCAAACATGCCGCACACGTACACGTGAAGCAACAGCGGTGTTTTTAAATCCTTTATATTAAGTTCGCGTGCTTGCGTGCTTGCTTGCTTGCTTACGACCGTGCAAACCTTTCGGTCGTTTTTTAACCCACTTCCCGTGATCCAATCGAGCTGACATTTTGCACACAGACTCGTTGTGCGTGACAATTAATGTTCGTGAAATTTTTTTTCCAAAATTTTACACTGTTTAGGGAAAACAAATTAAATATTTAATTACCAATTGCTTAATACTGGCAGACAATCAGCTGACCCATAGGTGGCAGCCATCTCAAGCCAGAGGACGAGAGGACTCTAGCCGCCACGCATATAAAGGATTTATAGTGAAAACCTTTTTTAGGGTTAATTTTTTTAATATCGAGGTGTCGAGAGAGGGCCACACATGTGAAGGCTTACGCAGCGAGAAAGAGCGAAAGCATCGGGGTTAAGAAGAGAAGAGTGACAGAGTTAGAGAGATCGTGCAGGGGAGGAAGGGAAAACGACGTAGAACAAGAGACGGAAGAAGACAGAACAAAAGAGCTCATTCTCATGAGAGCAGATGAACAGATTATCTTAATAAGTATAACCCGTAAAAACAAAGTTTTTCACTCTAAATCCTTTATATGCGTGGCGGCTCGAGTCCTCTCGTCCTCTGGCTTGAGATGGCTGCCACCTATGGGTCAGAGATGATTGTCTGCCACCATTAAGCAATTGGTAATTAAATATTTAAAAGAAATTGCCTAAACAGTGTAAAAATGTAAAAAAAAAAATTCACGAAAATTGTCACGCACAACGAGTCTGTGTGCAAAATGTCAGCTCTATTGGATCACGGGAAGTGTGTTAAAAAACGACCGAAAGAGTTGCACGGTCGTAAGCAAGCAAGCAAGCGAACTTAATATAAAGGATTTAAAAAAGAGCTTATTCTCATGAGAGCAGATGAACAGATTATCTTAATAAGAAAGCAGTGGTTGTGTGTGTGCTGTGCGTGGTGGTGGTGGTGGGTGGTGGTTCCCCAGCTGTCCGCGTGAAAGCGAGAGAGATGAGGAGGGAGAGGGAGGGAGATGGGGCCACGGGACAGACAGACGGGCAGGTGGGGAAGCTTTCCGAGGGTCGATAAGTCACGTGACCTGACGGCTGGACGGGCTGTCACGTGACCCTCAAGCAAGAAACTCAGGTTCAGGCCTGTCCCTAATGTACACTTGCAATTACAAACATCAACACACAACAACAACAGTCATTCGCCACTAAGTGGCGGAGACGTCACCACGACGCTTGTGCCAGGCCAAGTGCACCTTGAGGCCACGTGAAGTGTCGAACGCCCGCTGGCAGGAGGTCACGGGGCAGACCCAGCAGGTGCCACGGGTCGACTGACTGAGACGAGTGGCTGATGCACCATCTGTGCCCCCTACTGTGCCAACTTGCTGTGCTTTAGCCACCCGGCGCTCCGCTCGTTGTGAGCGTCGCTCCTCCGCCCTCCGTTGTTGTTGGAGGGCGACTGCCTCCAACTGCCCAGTAGCGTCCTTCACGAGCCTCCTCCACTGAGGCCGATCTTGACACCGCTGGTACCAGTCATCGGCAAGTCCACTCAGCTCCACGTCCTCCTGTACCACATCACTCCATCTCTTCTCTAGCCCATGCCGCGCCCGTCTAGCCCCCTCGATCCGGCCGAACAAAAGCTGTTTAGGCATGCGGTGGCTGGGCATGCGGGCTACATGACCCAGCCAACGCAGCCTTGCCTGCCGGAGGAGCTCACTGATGGGACTTTGCCCAGATCTTTCAAGGACTTGTGAGCTCCTCACACAATCCAGCCTGGTTAAACCCAGGATGGATCGTAGGCAGGCCAGCCTAAATGTTTCCAACCGGCGAAGATGCTCCACTAGGGGGGTCCACGTTTCGCAAGCGTAGAGAAGGGAGGGAATGACCGTGGCTGAGAAGACCTGAAGCTTCGTGCGGAGCGACAGACCAGGTAGCTTCCACACAGCGTTACGCAACCGATGAAAAGATATTGCCGCTCGACTGATTCGGAGTGAGACCTCTGCTGATAAACTGGAGCCGGTCATAAGCACGCTGCCCAGGTATGGGAAACTCTCCACTCTCTCCACAACTGCCCCATCACCAATTGGGAGTTGTGGGGGTGGAGTGTCCGATGGTACAAAATACCCAGGCAGATGTTTCGTTTTGGTGGGGCTGATGGTAAGGCCCCACCTCTTAGTGGCACGCTCCAGTCTCAGCAGCAGCGTCTCCAACTCCTCTTCTGAATGAGCAGCTATTACCAAATCATCGGCATACATAACATGGTTGACCAATAGGGAGCCATCCCTTGATCGCACCCGGGCGTCGATCAGCCTCCCATTATATCTGTACCAAATGGAAATTCCCCCGGTACAGCTATGGAAGGCTTCACGAACTACGCGGTCAAAATAGATGTTAAATAATGTGGGAGCCAGAGGACATCCCTGTCGCACCCCAAGGTGTACAGGGAAAGGCTCCGACTCCCGGCCACGTAGTTTTACCCGGGCCCGCTCACCATCATGAAGGTCCTTAATGATCGTGAGCAGAGGGTCAGGGACTCCGAAAGCACGAAGAACAACCCAGAGCCCAGTCCTACTGATGGTATCATAGGCCTTGACCAGGTCAATAAAGCAGAGATGTAGGTCTTGTTGGAATTCCCTACACCTCTGCTGTAGCAGACGGACAGAAAATATGGCATCTGTGCAGGACCGCCCTTTCCTGAAACCGCATTGGGGCTCCGCAAGCCTCTCCTCAGCGTGCCTAGCAAGTAATCCTTGCCAGGACCTTACCCGGCACACTGAGGAGTGAGATGCCCCTGTAGTTGTTACAGTCGGTACGGTCCCCCTTCTTAAAGAGGGGGACCACCAGGGCATCCTTCCAGTCCTGCGGAACCCGTCCAGTGGTCCAGACTGTTGTTATGATGTCATATAGGGCAGTCTGTGCACAAACGCCACCCTCCCTCAGCATTTCGCTTGGGAGATCATCTCTGCCCGATGCCTTCCCTGGTCTCAGACTCCGGATCGCCCTCAGTACTTCCTCAACAGCTGGCACCTCAGCCAGCCACTCACAGGGGGTGACCTCTTCCAATATTTGAGGCACCGCAGCCTCAGCAGGGTTATCACCACTTTGTGCCATGATGTTTTCCTGGCTGAGAGAATTTCCCTCCCCCAGGACCTCACAGAAATGCTCAGCAAATCTGCAAACCTGTTCCTGGGGGTCGGAGATTGGATCACCGTTTTTTCCTCTAATGATGGTAATAGGTGTGGCGCTGCAGGTTACTTTTTTGATGGAGTTAAATAGTGATTTGTGATCACGGGCCACTGAGGCAGACTCCATCTCCTCAGCAACCCGCGACCACCACCCATCCTTACAGCGCCTTACGGCTCTCCGAACTTCCGAGCGAAGGCTGCGGTAAACCTCCTCATTCTCTGACGTGGGATGCTATAGGCGATGAGAGTGGGCCTGACGCTTTTTCCCAATTAACCTGAACACCTCCTCTGTCAGCCAGGGTTTCTGGGGAGGTCTGGACCGCGTACCCAAAGCAGCCATTGCAGCTGCATGAGTCACAGTCTTAAACCTCGCCCATTTCCCCTCGACATCAGGTGGAGTGGGGGACGATGCCAACCCCAGCTGCAAGCGATGATGAAATTCTCGCTTGCAACTTTCATCAGCTAACTGAGACCAGGCCACTTTTGGTTGGAATGGGATCCTGGGTGTACACCCACCACCGGAGTGGAAGAAAGGCAGGCGCATCTTACAGATGACTAGTCGATGGTCAGAGGACAGATCAGCTCCACGGTAGGTCCTGGTGTCAAGGACATGGGTTCGCATCCGCTGGTCCGTCACTATGTAGTCCAGCAGATGTTCTTGCTTGGACCCGGCATGTATCCATGATGTTGTGTGGATGCGCCGATGCCGGAAGAGCGTGTTGGTAATTACAAGCCCATGGGCTGCACAAAAATCTAGCAGCCTCCTACCGTTATTATTGAGCTGATCTGGCCCATGCCTTCCAATCACTCCAGACCAGGTACCAGCATCATGACCAACTCGGGCATTGAAGTCACCCAACAAGATGACTCTGTCCCGAGTGGCCACTTTAGCAAGCACCTGTGACAGGAGGTCATAGAAAGAGTCTGACTCATCGGCTTTGCCTGCATCCCTCCACGGATGTTCGTCTTCGGTGGGGGCATAAGTAACCACGACCACCACTCCTCGCCTCTGGTTGATGGGAAGGCGAGCCCAAAGTATCCTGGGACTTACAGCTTCCCACACCTCACCGCCACGCTCCCACGCCCCCTTCATTCTTTTGTTCAGAAGAAGAGCCACACCCTGTTGTTTGGCAGTCTCCTGCCCCGAGTAGAGGACTGTCCACCCCTCATGGTGGCAGGAGCCAGAACCGGTCCACCGGACCTCCTGAATGCCACAGAGATCCAGGCGGTACCGGTCCAGCTCCCGACAGAGGAGTGGCAGCCTCTCCTCCGCAGTGAGCGTTCGAACATTCCACGTGGCCATCCGCAATGGTTTTTTGTTGTTTCTGGAGGAGCCCCGAGGATGAAAATTCAATCTCCTGGCTCCGCCAAATGGGGTTTGGCCAGGAGACGTCATAAAAGCCTGACCCCCCCGGGGCCTCCGGCACAAGCTTATTTGTTACAGGTTTATGTTTAATTCGTGGTTTAGTGGTGGTTAATTGAAGGTGGAGGGGTTACCAGCCCCTCACACCCGTCCAGAGCCCCCGTTTAGCCACTGTGGTGGTCACAGACGCCATGAGGGGAGAGGCCAATGGGCATTGGACTTCCCCCCACAGCACTGCCCACGACAGTGTTGCCCGTCCGGCACCGCGAGGAGGTAGGAGGTTGTTTTGCCGGACCTTACACACACACACATGGACACACACCCACGATAGTCTATTTCCATGTTATCTCAACGTAAATCGATTCCAATAGCTTAATCAACTATAAATCGATTCCCATGTTATCCCAATAGAAATCGACTCTATAAATCCACTACAAGAATCGATTCCTAATGTTATCCCATTAAGAATCGACGCAAGTGGAGTTAATCGAACCGGGAATCGAATTTCTCTGCACCACGTGACTTGAGAAACTGAAACACGTGGGTCCCAGGTGGGTGTCATGGCGGTGCGAGAACTCTTCTCGAGACTTGGCCTACTCTTCCTCTCCCTCCTCGTCACGTGCACACGCGGTGAGCACAGCCAGAGGTGGTCGATACATCGGGTACCAGGTTGTGGTGGACGTGGGGAGCGGTGGTGCAGTGGTTAGCGCACTGTGTGTGTGTGTGGGGAGTGGTGGCACAGTGGTTAGCGCACTGTGTGTGTGGGGGAGCGGTGGTGCAGTGGTTAGCGCACTGTGTGTGTGTGTGTGTGGGGAGTGGTGGTACAGTGGTTAGCGCACTGTGTGTGTGGGGGTGGGAGTGGTGGTGCAGTGGTTAGCGCACTGTGTGTGTGTGTGGGGAGCGGTGGTGCAGTGGTTAGCGCACTGTGTGTGTGTGTGGGGAGTAGTGGTACAGTGGTTAGCGCAGTGTGTGTGTGTGGGGAGCGGTGGTGCAGTGGTTAGCGCAGTGTGTGTGTGAGTGGGGAGTGGTGGTGCAGTGGTTAGCGCACTTTGTGTGGGGAGTGGTGGTGCAGTGGTTAGCGCACTGTGTGTGTGAGTGGGGAGTGGTGGTGCAGTGGTTAGCGCACTTTGTGTGGGGAGTGGTGGTGCAGTGGTTAGCGCACTGTGTGTGTGTGGGGAGCGGTGGGGCAGTGGTTAGCACACTGTGTGTGTGGGGGGGGAGCGGTGGTGCAGTGGTTAGTGCACTGTGTGTGTGTGTGGGGAGCGGTGGTGGCAGTGGTTAGCGCACTTTGTGTGTGTGGAGCGGTGGTGCAGTGGTTAGTGCACTTTGTGTGTGTGTGGGGAGTGGTGGTGCAGTGGTTAGCGCACTGTGTTTGTGAGTGGGGAGTGGTGGTGCAGTGGTTAGCGCACTTTGTGTGGGGAGTGGTGGTGCAGTGGTTAGCGCACTTTGTGTGTGTGTGGGGAGTGGTGGTGCAGTGGTTAGCGCAGTGTGGGGAGCGGTGGTGCAGTGGTTAGCACAGTGTGTGGGGAGCGGTGGTGCAGTGGTTAGCACACTGTGTGTGTGTGTGTGTGGGGAGCGGTGGTGCAGTGGTTAGCGCACTGTGTGTGTGTGTGGGGAGCGGTGGTGCAGTGGTTAGCGCACTGTGTGTGTGTGAGTGGGGAGCGGTGGTGCAGTGGTTAGCGCACTGTGTGTGTGTGTGGAGTGGTGGTGCAGTGGTTAGCGCACTGTGTGTGTGTGTGTGGGGGGAGCGGTGGTGCAGTGGTTAGCGCACTGTGTGGGGGTGGGAGTGGTGGTGCAGTGGTTAGCGCACTGTGTGTGTGTGAGTGGGGAGCGGTGGTGCAGTGGTTAGCGCACTGTGTGTGTGTGTGGAGTGGTGGTGCAGTGGTTAGCGCACTGTGTGTGTGTGGGGAGCGGTGGTGCAGTGGTTAGCGCACTGTGTGTGTGTGGGGAGCGGTGGTGCAGTGGTTAGCGCACTGTGTGTGTGAGTGGTGGTGCAGTGGTTAGCGCACTGTGTGTGTGTTGGGAGCAGTGGTGCAGTGGTTAGTGCTCTGTATGTGTGTGTGTGGGGAGCGGTGGTGGCAGTGGTTAGCGCACTGTATGTGTGTGTGTGGGGAGTGGTGGTGCAGTGGTTAGCGCACTGTGTGTGTGAGTGGTGGTGCAGTGGTTAGCGCACTGTGTGTGTGTGTTGGGAGCGGTGGTGCAGTGGTTAGCGCACTGTATGTGTGTGTGTGGGGAGCGGTGGTGCAGTGGTTAGCACACTGTATGTGTGTGTGTGGGGAGTGGTGGTGCAGTGGTTAGCGCACTGTGTGTGGGGAGTGGTGGGGCAGTGGTTAGCGCAGTGTGGGGAGCGGTGGTGCAGTGGTTAGCGCACACCGAGTGCCGTTTTCCCATCTCCCCAGCTGCGACTCCCCCTCTGAATGTCCGCGTGGAGTCTCGCGACCTGCTGACGCAACTCCGCTGGGACCACGACGCTGAAGTGGACGTCGCCACCAGCAGCAGCTCAAAGCTCCTGGACGTTACCCTACAGGGTGGACAGCAAACTGTGAGATGCTCGCTCACTCATCCACTCGCTCACTCACTCACTCACCCACTCGCTCACCCACTCACCCACTCGCTCACCCATCCACTCACTCATCCACTCGCTCAACCACTCACTCAACCACCATCCACTCACCCACCCACCCACTCACCCACCCACTCACTCACCCACCCACTCACTCACTCACCCACCCACTCACTCACCCACCCACCCACTCACCCACCCCACCCACCCACTCACTCACTCACCCACCCACCCACCCACTCACCCACCCACTCACCCACCCACCCACTCACCCACCCACCCACTCACCCACCCACCCACTCACCCACCCACCCACCCACTCACCCACCCACCCCACTCACTCACTCACTCACCCCACCACCCACCCACTCACCCACTCACCCACCCACTCCTCACCACCACCTCCTCCTCCCCGTGTCCTCTGTCTGTGCAGCTATGCACGAGCCCACTGGCGGACCGTCTGCGCTGCCACCACAGAGACACGGTGCGATGTCTCCTCAGCGCTGCGACATCCTGGCGACCGCTATCAACTTCGCGTCAGATCCACCGTCTCATCACCACCACCAACACCACCATCACCACCATCACCACCATCATCACCACCACCATCACCACCATCATCGTCACCCTGGGTCGTGGTTGAGGTGTTACCCTTGAAGACAAGTGAGTGGCATTGTCTATGTCTCTGTGTGTGTCTCTGTGTCTGTGTGTGAGTGTCTCACTCTCTGTGTCTCTGTGTGAGTTTCTCTGTGTGAGTGTCTCTGTGTGTGAGTGTCTCTGTGTGTGAGTGTCTCTGTGTGTGTCTCTGTGTCTGTGTGTGAGTGTCTCACTCTCTGTGTCTCTGTGTGAGTTTCTCTGTGTGAGTGTCTCTGTGTGTGAGTGTCTCTGTGTGTGAGTGTCTCTGTGTGTGTCTCTGTGTCTGTGTGTGAGTATCTCACTCTCTGTGTCTCTGTGTGAGTTTCTGTGTGAGTGTCTCTGTGTGTGAGTGTCTCTGTGTGTGAGTGTCTCTGTGTGTGTCTCTGTGTCTGTGTGTGAGTGTCTCACTCTCTGTGTCTCTGTGTGAGTTTCTCTGTGTGAGTGTCTCTGTGTGTGAGTGTCTCTGTGTGTGAGTGTCTCTGTGTGTGTCTCTGTGTCTGTGTGTGAGTGTCTCACTCTCTGTGTCTCTGTGTGAGTTTCTCTGTGTGAGTGTCTCTGTGTGTGAGTGTCTCTGTGTGTGAGTGTCTCTGTGTGTGTCTCTGTGTCTGTGTGTGAGTGTCTCACTCTCTGTGTCTCTGTGTGAGTTATCTGTGTGAGTGTCTCTGTGTGTGAGTGTCTCTGTGTGTGAGTGTCTCTGTGTGTGTCTCTGTGTCTGTGTGTGAGTGTCTCACTCTCTGTGTCTCTGTGTGAGTTTCTCTGTGTGAGTGTCTCTGTGTGTGAGTGTCTCTGTGTGCGTGTGTGTCTCTGTGTGTGTGTCTGTGTGTGTGTCTCTGTGTGTGTGTGTCTGTGTGTGAGTGTCTCTGTGTGTCTCTGTCTGTGTGTGTCTCTGTGTGTGTCTCTGTGTGTGTGTCTCTGTGTGTGAGTGTCTCTTTGTGTGAGTGTCTCTGTGTGTGTCTGTGTGTGTGTCTGTGTGAGTGTGTCTCTCTGTGTGTGTGTCTGTGTGTGAGTGTCTCTCTGTGTGTGTGTCTGTGTGTGAGTGTCTCTTTGTGTGTGTGTCTGTGTGTGTGTCTCTGTGTGTGAGTGTCTCTTTGTGTGAGTGTCTTTGTGTGTCTGTGTGTGTGTGTCCTGTGTGAGTGTGTCTCTCTGTGTGTGAGTGTCTCTTTGTGTGAGTGTCTCTGTGTGTGTGTCCCTGTGTGTGTCTGTGTGTGTGTCTCTGTGTATGTGTATGTGTGTGTTTGTGTGTGTGTCTGTGTGAGTGTCTCTGTGTGTGTCTCTGTGTTCTCTGTGTGTGAGTGTCTGTGTGTGTGTGTGTCTGTGTGTGTGTCTCTGTGTGTGTGTGTCTGTGTGTGAGTGTCTCTGTGTGTGTGTCTGTGTGTGAGTGTCTCTGTGTGTGTGGTGTGTCTGTGTGTGTGTCTGTGTCCTGTGTGTGTCTGTGTGTGTGTCTGTGTGTGTGTCTGTGTGTCTGTGTGTGTCTCAGCCGTGCCTGAGTGCTCCGACTGTCACCTTGATGCTCCACAAGGATGCGACGCTGGAGGAGGGTGGTGAGGAGGGTGGTGAGGAGGGTGGTGAGGAGGGTGGTGAGGAGGGTGGTGAGGAGGGTGGTGACGAGGGTGGTGACGAGGGGTGGTGACGAGGAGGAGGAGTGTGGTAGTGAGCGTGAGGACTACAAACATGACGACAAAGATGGCTACGAGAATGACGACGACGATGACGGTGATGGCGGCGATGACGGTGATGGCGGTGGCGACGAGGGAGAGCGGTGGGAGCTGTCCGTGCGGGTCTCCATGAGGAGCGAGTGGAGGAGGAGGATGGCGCAGAGTGACGTGCTGTACCATCTAACAAGCCGAGGTCTCCACAAGGAGGGGTGTGACTAGCACGGTGAGAGTTGGGTGGTGGGTGGGGTGTGGTGGGGTGGGTGGGTGGGTGGGTGTGGGTGAGTGGGTGGTGGTGGGTGAGTGGGTGTGTGGTTGGTGGGGGTGAGTGGGTGGGTGGGTGGGGTGAAGTGGTGTGGGTGGGTGAGTGGGTGGGTGATGTGGGTGGGTGAGTGGGTGGGTGAGTGGGTGTGTGGGTGGGGTAGTGGGTGTGTGGGTGGGTGTGGGTGTGAGTGGGTGGTGGGTGGAGTGGGTGGGTGAGTGGGTGGGTGAGTGGGTGTGTGGGTGGGTGAGTGGGTGAGTGGGTGTGTGGGTGGGTGAGTGGGTGGGTGGGTGTGTGTGTGTGTGAGTGGGTGGGTGGGTGGGTGGGTGAGTGGGTGGGTGGGTGGTGAGTGGGTGGGTGAGTGGGTGGGTGAGTGGGTGGGTGAGTGGGGGGTGGGTGAGTGGGTGGGTGAGGGGGTGTGTGGGTGGGTGGATGAGTGGTGGGTGAGTGGGTGGGTGGGTGGGTGAGTGGGTGGGTGGATGAGTGGGTGGGTTGGTGAGTGGGTGGGTGAGTGAGTGGGTGGGTGAGTGAGTGGGTGAGTGGGTGAGTGGGTGGATGAGTGAGTGAGTGGGTGGGTGGGTGGGTGAGTGGGTGGAGTGGGTGGGTTGGGTGAGTGGGTGGTGGGTGGGTTGGGTGAGTGGGTGGGTGGGTGGGTGAGTGGGTGGGCGGGTGGGTGGGAGAGTGAGTGGGTGAGTGGGTGGGTGGTGATGCTACTACTACTGATGACGATGCTATTGCTGCTGCTGCTACTGAATGTCCAGAAATGGTGAGTTCTGTCAGCTTCCACTTCCATGCTGAACTGGATGGATGGGTTTTGCGAGTTGAGATGATTTAGAAACGCGCTCAGTCTATCTTTGCCGTGTGGCCAGACCACCAACGTGTCATCCACGGAACCCGGCACACTGAGACCATCTGCTTGCTCCTGCCAGGAGCGCTTTGTGGGATGGTCGCTACCGCCACGCGCTGCCTCAGCCTGCAGGCGCTGCTGAGTACTGCGTCCGCGTGAGAGTCGCGGCTCGCTACCCGCGGTGGAAGACAGGGGAGTGGTCTCCACTGTCGTGTGTCTCCGTCCCTCCACCACACAGCGCCGTGGGTGAGTGGGTGGGTGGGTGAGTGGGTGGGTGGGTGAGTGGGTGAGTGAGTGGGATGGTGAGTGAGTGGGTGGGTGGGTGAGTGAGTGGGTGGTGAGTTAGTTGGTGGGTGAGAGAGTGGGTGAATGAGTGGGTGAGTGAGTGAGTGGGTTGGTGGGTGAGTGAGTTGGTGGGTGGGTGGGTGAATGAGTGAGTGAGTGGGTGGGTGAGTGGGTGGGTGAGTAGGTGGGTGGGTGGGTGGGTGAGTGAGTGAGTGAGTGGGTGGGTGAGTGGGTGAGTGGGTGGGTGGGTGAGTGAGTGAGTGGGTGAGTGAGTGGGTGGGTGAGCGAGTGATTTGGTAAGTAGTTGAGTGAGTGGGTGGGTTAGTGGGTGGGTGAGTAGTTGACTGAGTGGGTGGTTGAGTGAGTGGGTGCGTGAGTGAGTGGGTGGGTGAGTAGGTGGGTGGGTGAGTGAGTGGGTGGGTGGGTGAGTGGGTGGGTGAGTGGGTGGGTGAGCGAGTGATTTGGTAAGTAGTTGAGTGATTGGTGGTTTAGTGGGTGGTGAGTATTGTGGTGGTTTGAGTGAGTGCGTGGGTGATTGATGGTGAGTGTTGGTTGGTGAGTGAGTGGGTGGTGAGTGGTGGGTGAGTGATTGGGTGGGTGAGCGAGTGATTTGGTATAGTTGTGATTGAGTGGGTGAGTGGGTGGGTGAGTGGCGCACCCATTTAGCCCTCTCTATCCGGCTGAACAAAAGCTGTTCAGACATGCGGTGGCTGGGCATGCAGGCTACATGGCCCAGCCAACGCAGCCTTGCCTGCCGGAGGCTCACCAATGGGACTTTGCCCAGATCTTTCTGGGATTTGTGAGCTCCTCACACAATCCAGCCTGCAGGTTAAACCCAGGATGGATCGTAGACAGGCCAGCCTAAATGTTTCTAACCGGCGAATATGTTCCATTAGGGGGGTCCACTTTTCGCATGCGTAGAGAAAGGGAGGGAATGACCGTGGCCGAGAAGACCTGAAGATTCGTGCGGAGTGACAAACCAGGTAGCTTCCACACAGTATTATGTAACCGATGAAAGGTAATGCCGCTCGACTGATTCGTAGTGAGACCTCAGCCAGTCATGAGCACACTGCCCAGGTATGGGAAACTTTCCACTCTCTCCACAACTCCTCAATCACCAATTGGGAGTTGTGGGGGTGGAGTGTCCAATGGTACAAAATACCCAGGCAGGTGCTTAGTTTTGGTGGGCTGATGGTAAGGCCCCACCTCTTAGTGGACGCTCCAGTCTCAGCAGCAGCGTCTCCAACTCCTCTTCTGATGAGCAGCTATTACCAAATCATCAGCATACGCAACATGGTTGAGCGATAGGGAGCCATCCCTTGACCGCACCCGGGCATCGATCAGCCTCCCATTGGTATCTGTAACAGATGGAAATTCCTCTGGTACAGCTATTGAAGGCTTCACGAACTATGTGTTAAAATAAATGTTAAATAATGTGGGAGCCAGAGGACATCCCTGTCGCACCCCAAGGTGTACAGGGAAAGGCTCTGACTCCCCCACGTAGTTTTATCCGGGCCCGCTCACCATCATGAAGGTCCTTAATGATCGTGAGCAGAGGGTCAGGGACTCCGAAAGCACGAAAAACTGCCCAGAGCCCAGGCCTACTGATGGTATCATAGGCCTTGACCAGGTCAATCAAGCAGAGATGTAGGTCTTGTTGGAATTCCCTACACCTCTGCTGTAGCAGACGGACAGAAAATATGGCATCTGTGCAGGACCGCCCTTTCCTGAAACCGCATTGGGGCTCCGCAAGCCTCTCCTCAGCGTGCCTGGCAAGGCGGTGTTGAACAACAACACACAGACAGGTACACACAGACACACACAGACAAATATCTCCCGTGTAGCCTTAACAGACAGTTGGGGCAAGTGCTGTTAGCGAGCACCTATGAAGGCCAGAACTTTACACGAGGGGTGGGTGGCCAGCACCACGCCCGGCCGCCTTTGTCTCCCCAGTGGCGATGTTTATACGCCGCACCAGGTACTCATTTTGAGGCTGAGGCGACCTAGGGGAGGCCCGGGAACGGTTTAGATAATCGTCACCGGTGTTGGCCGTGAGCGGGAATCGAACCTGGGACGCTGGGTTCATAGCGCAGTGTAGCGCTAACCGCTGCACCACCGCTCCTCATCCAACAACACTGCAGCATCCCCACTCTGTCTGTGTCTCTGTCTGTGTCTCTCTGTGTCTCTGTCTGTGTCTCTGTCTGTGTATCTGTCTCTCTGCCTGTATCTGTCTCACTGTGTCTCTGTCTGTGTCTCTCTGCCTTATCTGTCTCACTGTGTCTCTGTCTGTTTCCCCCGTGACTCTGTCTCCCCATGTCTCCCCGTATCTCCTCGTGTGTCCCCAATCTCGTAGCCACCACCCCCCCACCACCACCACCACCACCCCCCCACCACCCCCACCACCGCTGCCACCACCACCACCACCCCCCCACCGCTGCCACCACCACCACCCCCGCCACCACCACCCCGCCACCACCGCCACCACCACCCCACCACCACCGCCACCACCACCCACCACCACCCACCCCATCCCCACCACCACCACCGCCACCACCACCGCCGCCACCACCACCACCACAACCCCCACCACCACCACCCCCACCACCACCACCACCCCCACCACCACCGCCACCACACCCCCCCCACCACCACCCCCACCACCACCACCCACCACCACCACCACCCCACCACCACCCCACCACCCCACCGCCACCACCCCACCACCACCACCACCCCCACCCCCCCACCACCACCCCCACCACCGCCACCCCACCACCACCCCCACCACCCCACCACCCACCCCCCCCACCACCACCCCC
The DNA here is from genome assembly GCF_015708825.2 of Lethenteron reissneri. Taxonomy (NCBI): domain Eukaryota; kingdom Metazoa; phylum Chordata; class Hyperoartia; order Petromyzontiformes; family Petromyzontidae; genus Lethenteron; species Lethenteron reissneri. The sequence goes on along the minus strand of NW_026890776.1, from coordinate 595 downwards.
ACCACCACCCCCACCACCACCACCCCACCCCACACCCCCCACCGCCACCCCACCCGCCCCATCCACCTCGCGTGGTGTCCACGGGGGACGTGGTGACGCTCTTTGCCAGCGGCCGTGTCGCCTCCATCAGCTCGCTGGTGGCCATGGCGACGCTGCTGGTGACGCTGCTGGTGCTGGTGCTGGCGCTGGTGTGCACCGTGCGGAACAGACGGAGCCCCGGCAATCGTCCCGGTGAGCGGCGGCGGCTACACAGATGTTGACTACCTCGCCTGGTGCGTAGGAAGTCGTGGGTTCGATCCAGACCCTGACGCCTGCTGCTGTATACTTGGAGTTTGCGTGTCTCTCTCTCATCATCATCTACTACACTATAAGAGTTTCTCTCCCCACGCTGCGTGCGATCTTCTCGTTCCCCAGCGATGGAGCAGCCAGCGACCGCCCCGAGCCTGCTCCCTGACAGTCCCGGCAGCCACCACCACCACTGCGACCACCACCATCACCGCCGCTGCGACCACGACCACCACCACCACCATCACCACGGTGGCGGCGGTGGAGGAGCAGAGCTGGCAACTCTAGAATCCCGCCCCCGGCCCTGGTT
>NW_026890775.1:0-50557 GCF_015708825.2 Lethenteron reissneri | reverse complement strand
TTTTATTCAGAAAGGCATAGCGCCGTTGTTTTTAAAGACATACTCACCGCAGAGAACTGTAGTGACACGACCGCACTCTATGATAGCTGGCACCAAGCTGTACCACACCCTCCCGCATGGCCTTGTGGGAGCCTCAGCACATCTTCCGACCTGATTACGTCCCGATAAAGTTATTTTATTCTGTTCCAATGACGTACATATACGTGTACGTCATCGGAAGAAAACTGATGACGTACAAGTATGTCATCGGAATGGGGAAAAGGGTATAGAAAGTGAGTGGGCTTTGAGCAGGACGCGTCACTCGGAGGTATGATAGACGGTGGTTGAGACTGACGACAGAGTGGCAGCCAAATTGGCAGCCAAAGTGGCAGCCAAAGTGACAGCCAAAGGAGCGAACACGCATAAGACGTCCACCCCAGAGATGAAATCTGCTCGTGCTCTGGTGCTAGATGGATTGTTGCATCGTAGGACTGTGAGAGATGGCCTAGGGAGGTGGTGTTTTATTTTTATCCAGCAGTGGATTATTCGTGGTCTTTTGGTGATCAAGACAAGGACCATAATTATAAGATTTAAAAAATACAAGGGCCTGGTTTGGCAGTGGTGTGTAAGGACAAACAAGAAAAGTTCGCTAGTTTAACATTTACACTGCCTTATGTCATGAAAATATTTCATAAGGTAACATTTTTGGTCATAGGCCTTCAGAGAAAAGAGAAGGCGGATAGAGCAGACGAGTCATTCTCTGTATCTGTAATTCAGCCTCTGTCTGATAAAGGGCTGTTGCCTGAAAAACAAGGCTGCCGCTGCTGCTCCATCTCTGGGTTGTGACGCAGCGTTCTCGATGAGCCTTGCAATTGTGTACATTTCTATGAGAGTTCCACTGTGGAACACCCTTGGCTCTTAAATCGGGTGCAACCGCAACAAACAAAAACAAAAACATGAACAAGAAAACGTATTAAAGTGACTATGTGCACAACAGAAAAATCCAGGAAAAACTGCAAAGTTTCTAGAAAAAAAGCACCGTACACCAACGCTGTGCAAAAAGCCCAGTGGGATGCAAGTCAAACAACAACCACAAGACAACTTAGATTAAAGCCATCATTCTAACTCCGTACTACAACAAACAACATGGCCAAACCAAAAAACTTTTCGAAATCACCAAAATTAAGCCATAAAAGCAATGTAACAGTGATTATAGAACTGTGACCGAAATTTTACAATAAATTACATAAACAACATGTACCACCAAACCCTGTAGCCATAGTTGGCTGCATGAGTCACTCCACAACAGCAGGAGCATCAGTAGGAGTATCAAAATTTTCCAAGACGTGCAGTCCCAGTAGCGACGCCACTGTGTGATGCGCGAGGTCGTGCGGTCTTCTGGGCCGCGCACGACAATTTGTCGGACGTTGACATTCACCGAATCCTTCCTGCGTGTCTCGGGCAGCCTCCCCGCTCCAGTCGCCCCGGCGAGTGCACGCCCGACGAGGAGTTGCAAATGCGCACAATTAGTTTGTACTCCCAGCGTGGCGGATTCTTTTATCTTCCTTCTCCGAATCCAGGTTTCTTGAGCATGTATGCAAAGACCCTTCAGGCACCATCATTAGTAGCCTCTGCTGGTAAGAAATTTGTGGGAGTAAACTTAAAAATAACCACCGTATTATAATTGTTTATGTTTTTAGCCAATGGAGCAGTTTTTTTTTTTTGCGTGTGATTCTAATTGCCCTCCTCTGGTGTGTTGCCAGTGTTAGGGGGTGTTACATTTTCCTCTGCCATCGTGTGCGATCACCAACCTCGCCGTCTCGCCAGTCCCGAGACAACTGTCATCAAGAACGCACAGCAGCGTCGAGCGCAAACATGCCGCGCCGGCAAATTCAAGCTCATTAAGGGTTTTTTAAGCAGCTTAGAATCTAAAATGGCTTTAGATCAGCAGAAAATTGTGAAATAAGGTATATTTGGATGGGTAATTTTCTGTTTTTAAATAGGCCACAGGGGTATTCTGCAGTGGCAGAACAGAGTCGCAATTATTAATGGTGACGCCTCTGGGTTTTGTTTTCGAAGACCTAATTTTACTCCCGTCACTCGTCCCCAACTGGTCGTTGCCTCCCATCATTAGAACATGAGGCCGCGGCTAATTGGAAATGCTTATCTTCATTTCCTTTGTCACAGTCAGGAGCTGAGAATGTAGAATTACAAGGGTAATTCAACCAAATTAATAATTGCGTAAATGTGTTTGTTAAACGCAGGGGACGCGAAGGTGTAACGTCCTCACAGAGGGTTGCATGCAACACCCGTGTAACGTCGTTGTAGAGAGTTGCATGCAACACCCATGCCACGTCCTCGTAAAGAGTTGCATGCAACACCCGTGTTACGTCATAGAGAGTTGCATGCAATACCTGTGTTACGTCCTTGTAGGGAGTTGCATGCAACACCCGTGTTACGTCCTTGTAGGAAGTTGCATGCAACACCCATGTCACGTCCTCGTAAAGAGTTGCATGCAACACTGGCATAGAGATGATGAATCGGCCACTGCTTTCATAGATTATCTTTAACGACTGTTTATTATAAGAATGATAACATCAGAACAAATCGTTCTTCTTCACGTTCAAATTAATCCAAAGCAAACGAGGCGTGATTATTATACAAGAGATACAATCATGCATTGATTAATCGATTAACATTGATCTTAGGCTCGCGATACGCGTTGTGAGAATCAACGTTTACAACAGTGAAACTGTTTGTATTTGTGTGTAAGAATAGCATATTATACGTTTACAAGTGTGGTATTTAATGGGTTCAGATGACCCCCCCTTCCAGCAACGAAGATGCCGCCAAGTTGATCACAACGTTCATAAAACGAATTGATTCCAGAATCAAACTGAGACCTTGAATCACGACAAGTCAACGAATTGCAAGGAGAGCGGGGGAAGCATAATCACTACGATTGTATTCATTGCACCACTGGTTATCACTACACGTTGATGAAATGCGTAACGTACACGTCAGGCATATTTACAAAATGTGCGCGGTCGGCAAGCCACGTATGGAAGCCTGTTGCCACTCGATGCGTCTTGTAAAACTATTTGACCAGAGCCCATCAGAAACGGAACTCTAATCCCGTATGAAATATTCATCGGCACGCGCCACGTGCTCTAAAGGTCTGTACAGTGCCTAAATTATTTATGAAGCGTTCATTAAAAAAGTGGCATTACTGTCGCCGTTACAATGGCAAGCTGGGGCAGCGGGGAGGGGGGGGGTCCGGCCTGACGGTGAGGTCCCCGGTTCTGGTTTGTGCGATCATGTGTCCTGACAATCGTACGACGGCACCTTTTGGTCGGCGGTTGCACCGCGTGCTTCCCGCTGCGAGCTTGGGAAATGGCACGTGGAATGGACACCACGTTGCCCTGTGTGTTATGTCTGCCACGTGTACACGCACGGCGGTCGGAGAGTTTGGCCAACGAGGTATGGAAAGCACGAGCTTCAGTTGTTCGGTGCAAGCCGCCACCCCTATCTGTCAACATCAGGTAAAAATGTATTACAACCCCCGTGTCAATCTGCCGCTGGGTCAAAGCTTCCCCATGCCGTGTTGTAGTAGGGGCTGCTTGACTCCTTCACCACGTAGTGATGGGGGCTGGTCCAAGAGGAGGAATCGAACTCGGGTGATTGGGTTCATAGCGCAGTGTGCAAACCACTTTACCAGTGCTCCTTTGTTCGTACTATTCGTGCATATTGTGGGGCTTTGCAAAAGGCATGATAGTATGTTTCGTCTTCCAGTTTGTAATTAAATATATTTTTTGGAACCTGTATACCTTATGTATTCCAATTGCTTGCAAGCTGCAAGTGCAATATATATATTTACCCCACATATCTTACAGAAACAATAGGGACATGATATTTTGAGCAAAACAGTAAGCGTTTTAACACGTAGGCTTTCGCGACCAATATTATTCATAATACACTTTTTTGGGTTAGATCGCGTTATTTATAAATGTGTTGTAACCCTCCACCACCCGACACGGCCATTCAGCAAAAAATGTGTCACGTTGACAAAGACAAATAGTTCACTACTTTAGCCCACCGGTGTGTTGAAGAGTGAATCCACAACATTTACAATTTTTGAGTACGGCGTTTCGCTGGTAATTGCATCCAGCATCATCGGGCAATTCGTTGATGTTTCCGGAAACTGGGTCCCGCCGACAGTGATGGCAGGGGTGGCAGCGGCATCGGCAGCGACAGCGGAGGGTTCATTTCTGCCGTTGCCCTGTGTGCGCGCGTCCACGGCAGCTGACACCTCCACACGGCAGCAGCAGGAGCAGCAGCAGCAGGCGCCCTACCGTGCAGTGCTTTTTCCCCCCAACGTGTTTGTTGACATAAATGATAAACAGGAAGTTCAAAGGCAAGGCGTGTAACATTTCACTCAGCACCCGACATGCGACCAGTGAACTGATGAATTGTCACTGTTGCGTGTATGTATTTTGACTTCTTTTGCACCGTGCGTAGCCAACGATGCGAAACAGTTTGAGGTCTCAAATCAGTTGAAGAGTCAATAGTTTTATTTTGTTTTCACCATCGTTTGTTATTTGCTCTGGATTGTGCATCCATTTTCATTAGCTTAAACGTAGTAGAAAAAAACAATCATATACTTTGTATAAATCCATAACCGGTTCTCAGATGCATTTTTCTTACGTAGTTTTTTTTTCTTTTTTGATCATGGTGCGAGTGCATTTTTGTGGTTTGCGTTTCAACAAGGCGCTTTCAGATGCCATTGAATGAAAGCGCCCAATAAATGCCAAGTCCCTGTCCTCGAGTATCGTGAGCGCAAGGGGTCAGCCCTAATTGATGAATCGACAAATCGTTGCATGCAGATTCAATTCCCTGCAGTAAATAAACATACAGTTAGACACAGTGCATGGGGGTGAAGGTGGAGGAGTGCGTGAAGTGAGTGGAGGTGCATGCTGGGTGCGCGTGGTGTCAGATGTGGGAAGTGGTAGTGCAGCGGCTCGCGCGCTGCGCTACGAACCCGGCGACCCGAGTTTGATTCCCGCTCACGGCCAACACCAGTGAAGATTATCTGAACTGGTCCTGGGCCTCCCCTAGGTCGACTCGGCCTCAAATGAATACGTGGTATGATGTGTAAACATCGCCACTGGGGAGACAAAGGCGGTCGGGCGTGGTGTTGGCCACCCACCCCCTCGTGCGCCGTGCCGGCCTTCATAGGCGCTCGCTAACAGCACTTGCCTCAATAGTCTGTTAATAGGCTATATGGGGGATCTTTGTCTTTGTGTCAGATGTGACGGTGAAGGGGCAGATGAACAGCCTGCAGTTTGTCAAGAAGCTGTGCGAGGTCAGGATGGATCGGCTCCGGTGTGGCAAGGTGAGGAAAGGAGACCCTTGAAGGGACCTCGGAGTGATGTTATGGACTCGTCCCCTGCACCCCTCTTCCCCCTCTCATCTCTCTCTACTTCTGTCCGCTCACTCTTCACTCCAGCAACCAAAGCCTTTTGTTGAAGCCCCCATTCAACCTTATCTCAGTTGGGGGGCGGGAGGGGGTCCACTTATTCTCCTCCGCTGCCCCTATCATCTGGAACTTCTTTCCCCCAGCCACCCATGCTGTTAACTTCCTGGTCCGCTTCAAGTTTTTCCAGCATCTAGACTTTTTTTTCCTGTGCCTATGACTGGCTGCCTCGATAAGATAAATGCCTATACTGTTTGCCATACAGCACCTTCAGATGTTGTCACGTTTATAATTTATATAGATTCACGTTATTGCATTGTGTCTTGCAAAGATGAACCACTCTCTGCAATGGTTCCGCATGGACATTACTTCATATCGTGACATAATGCCAGCCGCATTATACAGAGACACTTACTTTTGGAGTTTTTGGACACAATCTATATATATAAAATCGTTCATGTCTGTCTGTCTGTGTGTGTGTGTGTGTGGACTTTGGCCCATACGCACTTTCATTGGACGGCGGTTGCCCCTGGCAACGGCTAGCCACGCCTTCGCCGCTTTTATTGGACCTGGCAACGGCTAGCCACGCCTTCGCCAAGGGCTGCAGTTTCATTGGACGGCGGTTGCCCCTGCCAACGGCTAGCCACGCCTTCGCCACTTTCATAAGCTCCGTATTTAATTAAATAATAGCCATTACACAGTATTGTTGGAGCGCTAGGGGGGGGGGGAAGGAACGCCACCCGTACCCTGCCTCTTCCAAGCCGACAATTTTAGGCGAGGCCGCAGGCTTTGCACGCTACTAGGCCTCGACACCCACCACGCCACTCTGAGGTAAATTCATCAAAGTTTTTCCTACTCTTCACTACACCCCCACCACAATGTGTGCTATTAATATTACTTTTAAACCCAACGCGCCAACAATCGATTACTTTAATGTTCACTGTACAAATACTCATTAAGCTGGGTGAGCGTACTGCCAGTCTATCATGTACACTGTAGCCTGCTTATTAAGCTCGGTGAGCGTACTGCCACTCTATCATGTACACTCTAGCCTGCTTATGAAGCTGAGTGCGTGTACTGGCAGTCTATAATGTGGACTCTTGCCTGGTTATTATAATCGATTCTTTATATGTTCTTTGTACAAACAGTCATTAAGCTGCTTGAGCGACCCCAGTTCGATTCCAACTCACGCCCACCACCGCTGACGATTATTTGAAACGGACCTGGCCCTCCCCTAGGTCCACTCAGCCTCAAAAGCGTAACTGCTGTCGTGTGTGAACATCGTCACTGGGGAGACAAAGGCGGCGGGGCATCGTGGATCCAAGTCCCGGGCGAAGCCGGGTCATGTGTATGTGTGTTTGTGTTTATGTGTATGTCTGTGTGTCTCTATGTATGTGTGTATGTATGTGTATGTATGTGTTTGTGTGTATGTATGTGTGTGTCTATGTATGTGTGTGTCTATGTATGTGTGTGTATGTGTGTGTATGTATGTGTGTTATGTGTCTGTCTGTGTCTGCATGTATGTGTGTGTGTATTGTGTATGTGTTTGTGTGCATGTATGTGTGTGTTTGTGTGTATGTGTATGTCTGTGTGTATGTGTTTGTGTGTATGTGTGTGTATGTATGTGTGTGTATGTGTTTGTATGTGTTTGTGTGTTTACGCTCGCATTACACAAATGTGTTGCTGGTCTAAGGCGTTCCTCGCACAGCATTGCCGCTTTATTATTCCAGTCGTTTACTGCCTTACGCACCCTGAAAGTCGTGTGTGTCTGCAGCAAGCGCGTGTATGTGTACCTATGGACGCGCGCGCGTGTGTTGTGTAGGGGGAACGGTAGTGTAGTGCTTAGCGTGCTGTCTGTGTCTGTGTGTGTCTGTCTGTGTCTGTCTGTGTGTGTCTGCGTGTGTCTGTGTGTGTGTCTGTGTGTGTGCGTGTGTGGTGTGTGGGGAGCGGTAGTGTAGTGCTTAGCGTGCTGTCTGTGTGTCTGTGTGTGTGTGTGTCTGTCTGTGTCTGTCTGTGTGTGTCTGCGTGTGTCTGTGTGTGTGTCTGTGCGTGTGTGGTGTGTGAGGAGCGGTGGGTGTAGTGCTTAACGCTACGCTGCGCTACCAACCCGGCGAACCCAGTTCCATTCCCGCTCACGGCCACCACCGGTGACGATTATTTGAACCTCCCCTAGGTCCACTCAGCCTCAAACGAGTAACTGGTGTGGCGTATTAACATCGGCACTTGGGAGACAAAGGCGGCTGGGCGTGGTAGATCCAAGTCCCGGGCGAAGCCGGGTCATGTGTATGTGTTTATGTGTATGTCTGTGTGTCTGTATGCATGTGTGTATGTATGTGTGTGTATGTGTTTGTGTGTATGTCTGTGTGTGTATGTATGTCGGTTTTGCCGCCGTGGTAGATCCAAGTCCCGGGCGAAGCCGGGTCATGTGTATGTGTTTATGTGTATGTCTGTGTGTCTGTATGCATGTGTGTATGTATGTGTGTGTATGTGTTTGTGTGTATGTCTGTGTGTGTATGTATGTCGGTTTTGCCGCCGTGGTGGATCCAAGTCCCGGGCGAAGCCGGGTCATGTGTATGTGTGTATGTGTTTATGTGTATGTCTGTGTGTCTGTATGCATGTGTGTATGTATGTGTGTGCATGTGTTTGTGTGTATGTATGTGTGTGTGTATGTATGTGGGTTTTTTTGTATGTGTTTATGTGTATGTCTGCGTGCCTGTATGTATGTGTGTATGTACGTCTGTGGATGTGTTTGTGTGTATGTATGTGTGTGTCTATGTATGTGTGTGTATGTGTTTCTGTGTTTGTATGTGTGTGTATGTATGTGTGTTATGTGTCTGTCTGTGTGTCTGCATGTATGTGTGTGTGTATTGTGTATGTGTTTGTGTGTGTTTGTGTGTTTACGCTCGCATTACACAAATGTATAATGCGGGTCTAAGGCGTTCCTTACACAGCATTGCCGCTTTATTATTTCAGTCGTTTACTGCCGTATGCACCCTGAAAGTCGTGTGTGTCTGCAGCAAGCGCGTGTATGTGTACCTATGGACGCGCGCGCGTGTGTTGTGTAGGGGGAACGGTAGTGTAGTGCTTAGCGTGCTGCCTGTGTCTGTGTGTGTGTGTCTGTGTGTGTGTGTCTGTGTGTGTGTCTGTGTGTGTGTCTGTGTGTGTGTCTGTGTGTGTGTCTGTGTGTGTGCGTGTGTGGTGTGTGAGGAGCGGTGGGTGTAGTGCTTAACGCTATGCTGCGCTACCAACCCGGCAAACCCAGTTCGATTCCCGCTCACGGCCACCACCGGTGACGATTATTTGAACCTCCCCTAGGTCGACTCTGCCTCAAACGAGTAACTTAACTACTGTAGCGTATTAACATCGCCACTGGGGAGACAAAGGCGGCCGGCCGTGGTAGATACAAGTCCCGGGCGAAGCCGGGTAGTACAGCTAGTATCCCTATAACTGTGGGCATGAACTGCGGACCCAATGCTACCGGCAAAGGTTGTTTTCGCTGGCAGCTAGGGCAGAAGAAGTCTCTCCTTTTAAATGTCTGGTTATGGACAACGAGTACAGGTCTTAACGCCCATTCATTGCCTCAGCGCTCGATTTATGACTTTATTGCAATGTTCCTCTGGCACGGCACGTGACGCACTTTGCACATGACAGCTTACACTTCCTTTGAATTGTGTCCACTGCACGTCTGTGGTCTAAGTTACTTATTTGTTCTAAAAGCGGAAATTTCCTGCCAGCCACAAGGCACATTCTTTTATGTCATCTGCATTTGCATCGGCTGTGAAGGTGGGGTGGGGTGCAGGGGTGAATGGGGGTAAGGGTGCGGTGGACACGTAACACGTTATCTCCGATTTTTATTTATTTACGATGACACAGTTGCATTCATCGTGCTTGGCTTCATCATTTTTTGGCCGCTATCTTGCTAACGAACACTTGGCCAGAGAGCCCACTGGGACCTCTAGGTCGGGATTATATGGAGGGAGGCACTCCTACGGCTTACGAATGCCGGCTTGAGGATAAGCCGACCGGAACGGGGCAGCGCTTCTGGGATGCACAGTTGCATTATTATCGCTGTCGCTGCGGTCCATCGGTGCGCGTGCCGGCTCAAGCGGCATGCCGAGCATACGTACCGCCGCGATATTTAATTTGGGGGATTTTTACCCCCCTCCTCCCCCCCCGCCACCTCTCTCTCATGGCAAAGTGGGATATTTAAACGATTCGGTTACAAGCGAGCGGAATCATTTTTTTCGTCGGACGTGGCATTAAGGAATTGATATGCAACGGCCGTCCCTCTCAAGCCGTACAAATAAAAACACCGCGGCACCCGCGGTACCCCTCCCCCCTCCACTTGATTATTAACGTTAGAAACACAACGATTCTCGCTGTGAAGTGCATCGGTGGAACGTAATGGACTTTGCGCGTACGCATTTACACTTTGTAGTACAACAAATAATTGTACTCTGCGCAGATGTCCTGCGTCACATTTACAAATATCAAGCTTCACTTTTTTTGGTTAAATGGTGATTAAAAATGATGACCCCTTTCCCAAATGTATTTCAGGGTGTTATCAGCCGTGTGTCACGAGACCAAGAATTGCATTAGAAACAGGGTGGCTGCCAAAGTTTAATTTTACAGAACTTATCCAACAGGCGTTGCACTTTTCCCACACACCCTACTATGTATGAGGTTGCATGACACACGACCAGTCTAAAAAAATGTATTTTTGTTATTCTCAGCGCTCGCATTTAGGCAAATTAACTGCAAATCTATTGAACTCTGATGGGGTTTTATTTTGGTCACACTAAACTGTTTAATCACAGGTGGCTTTAACCCAGATTCGAACCCAGGGTCTAAGCAAAGCCGGCTCAGCGCTCCGACCTCGAAAGCCACTCGACCACCTCCAAACTTGAAAATCTTTCAAGTGGGAGTCTCTCCGAGGCATGACAGGCATGAGCAGAGACACAGAATTTGGCAAGAACAGGTTAAACGTATTTTCCAGTAGTGTGAAAAACTTTGGAGCAAATGATGCTTGAATGTTAGCCACAGCATGGTCACATTAAAAGCCCAGGGCTTGTAAACATTTTAATGGAATTGCATCTGCGTTGTCCCTTAATGTTACCGCTTAACGTTAAGCGTTAGCTGACTGTTAAACACACCACGCGGTGTCCGTAGCTGTGTGTTGAGCTAAGAGCGCACCCTATTGCAGCATGATTGAAGATTATTTCGATTATTTGGCTGCTATACATTTCTACATGATAAGCCACCTCTTTGAATTAGTGTTTGTGGCCAGGTCTCTTCTGAAAAAGAAGCTAAAAGCTCAGTGGGCTTTGCCTGGAAAAGTAGAAATAGTTGAGTTTAGTTTGTGATTTGTTTACCTTTTCTATACTACTCCTATTGTAGTTTTGTATCGTTTGTTGTAACTTTTTGACCCGCCTCGACTGGACATCTGTGAAAAAGAGCTTTATAGCTTATGGGATTCCTCCAGTATAAATAAAGATTCCAATTATTTTTGAATGCCCTGCTGGACAAACAAAGAGGTACAACACCACTCGCATTCACCGCGTGAAACCTCCGATACATTTTTGTTCATTCGTTTTGAAAGCAAGCGTTAATGCTTTGTTCTTGAAATAAATCTAAATATTAACATTTTGATAGCCAGGGATGGAGTCTTTTAAAATTGGCATTCTGGCAAGTATGTCCGTATTCTTATTCACATGGCTGATGTAGGTGGAGAGAAACATCTGTCTCATTACATTGAGGTTGTAGAGTCATAAAATTGCATCAGGAGTAGCGTAGTGTATCCCTGCAAGACCTTCAGTATGTTCATGAAGCGATCTGTGCAAAGCTTTGAGTGTTAACCTCTCTCCGGATATTCCAATTTCTTCCCATGTGCAAAGCAACAACAACAATAACGTTTATTTCTTTGACATGCTCATGCAAATGCATCTCAAGATGCTCTGCAGAAACGGTGCCAAAAAGTCTCTCAAGTGCTCCCAAACAAGAGAATGAGCTAAACATCCCAATGCAGGAAGATCCTTCTGAAAAAACAGTCCTGAGACTCAATTGCAGCTCTCCTGGAAAGATAAATGAAATGACTATGATTGCTATTAACATGTATTGAAGTCTCTGCTGCGATGTCGTCGATAGTTTGTTGAAGCGGCGGTTTTACACGCCGCAGGCAAGGCAGGGGCGCACGTCATGAGCGGCCGTTGGCGTAGAAGCTGCAGGGGCCACTGAGCGAGGCCAACGCTCGCCTCCCTTTTTTGTTCCCAACGCAGGAGCAGGAGCTGGAGTGCTCGCGGCTGCCTGCGAACCTGGGCAAGCTCTGCGTCATCCCCCTTGATGACATCCTGGGCAATAACATCGCCCTGCAGTACTTCATCGGTGAGCCGCACACGTCTTAAAGAAAACGGTCAATGCGCAGCATAATTTTTTTGTGATCTTTGACCTCTTCCGTTTCCATCGTCACCCGTCCCCTCCTGCCCCACACAACCCCTCACCTCTGGTGTGTCTGTCCACCGATTGCCAGGATGCGCGGGAATGCGACGCTTCTTGTCACTCTTGTCCGACGGCGTCAGCGCCGGTTCATGGTTCCCCCAGCTTTTGGGGCGTTTAATTTAATCCGTTGAACCCCGTTGCCCATCACCCGTCGTGGCGGCAGGGAACGGCCGGCTTCCTGTGAGATCATGCATCCCTGTTGGTGCCATGCCTGGCTGAAACGGCAGCTTCGTGCCTGCGACTCTTTAAACACTCAAAGGCAGCCTTGTTTCCCGTGGCCAGAGCCTCTCAAAGGAAATGTGCACAATATCCCTTTGCTGCTCGCTCAAAAGAGCAAATATTCTCGGGAACACAAGACGTTCAGAGCTTTTTAATTTATTTATATTAAATCCTTTTTAATGACCCCTCTCTTGCTCGTGAAACTTGCTCTATTGCGTTGGCGCGTTAACCCTGCTCCTGCCCTGTGATCTGCATGCGGAGTGACTTATCGGCACAACGAGCCCTGCCTTGCCGTATGCAGGTCGCGCTCAAGCCCTCGTGTGTTCAGTGCAGTAGAAAACAATTTGGGTTTATTTAGCGGCGTCCGATTGCGAGCACACTTCAGGAAGCTGTACACGAAAAACATTGGACGTATTTTAATGTGTGGAGAGATGCATTCGGTCATAGGTGGAGGACAAAAGAGGATGGTCTTGAGACCTGCACAGCACAGATGGCTGGGGGGGAAGGGAGTTCCAGACTATGGAGGAGAGTGCACGACTATTGGGGCAGTGGAGGGAGAGAGCGTGGCGGTGAGCGCCGTGCAATCTCGCACGGGCTGTACTTCGTGAGAGGCGTCAAGCCGGCGGACGTGACCTTGCGCTGAGCGGACACTGTCACGGTGATTTTCCACACCGATGGCGAGCGCTGCAGTGTCACACGGGAGAGCAGAGGGGTTTTAGCCGGAGACGGGCCCTACGGCCGTACATCTCTGCAGCGCCGTGCGCAGACGTGTGCTCCCGCCTGCGCTGTGCGATCGCGACTCGTGCTTCATCAGCGCCACGCATGTCGGGCCCCCGATATTTGATACGGACGTCAACATGGCCCTGCCCACACTGCGCCCGCACCGCACACCTCCAATGAGCACGGTTGGCTACGTACGGCGCAAAATAAATTCAGCATGCATACTTACACCGAATTCATTCCAAATTGGCACCGTTCGGGGCTTAATTTCTCACCGAATATTTCCCGGGTCGCTGGTAGATTGAGAGTTGGCACGTGACTAGCAGCCAGAGCCATAACAGGAGGTTATACCGGATGTGGTGTGTCGGGTGCGGGGATATTTTCCCTGCCACTGACTGAGACAGACGCGGCTGAATTGGAGCCCCGGCGCTAACGTTGGGGAGTTTTTACTGACGAACCGGGTTCGTGGGTGGCAGCCCGGTGTGAATTTCAGATCGAATGGTGGGCACAAAGCAGAGGCGGTTCCTCCTGCTAATAGCAACAACGTCATTGGCGATGAAACCACTTCGTAGCATTCGACATCAAAGAAAAACAATTAGTCCTGCCAAAAATGCATGCTTGCAATGATACGTGACTTTTTTGTGTACGAATGTATTTATATTCGTGTGTGTTGTGTTCTAGTCTTTCGTATGGCAGCAACTTGTTCGGGAGATAGATGCCATTGTCGAGGTCTGTTAGCCAGGAGCACAGACTTTGGTGGTTTATCCAAAATAAAGCTTTTCTTTTGGTGGTCAAGAAAGTCTTCGTGTTCTACAGTGGTTTACTTTGTGGTCCATAGTTTGGAGTTGCATGGCCACAAACGCACGACTGTGGCCTGCATGTCTTGTCATGTAATTAGTTCATGGTGACCCCTGCAGTCACTAGAGGCGCTACATTCACCACGTTGTTAAAGCGGAATCGGTGTTTATTTGAATCAGATCCTCATCCGTGACATTTCAGCAAACGATGGAGGGAGGTGGGGTGCATGAATAGTTCCACCACCAGTAATATTGTTTGCACGTAGAAAATAAGATTATCTTCAAATCACTGGATGGTTACCCAAACACAAAGCTTTATGATGACTCATAGTATGAATACGAATGACGAGATTCCACGGAGGTACATCAAGTATATCTGCTGAGGTTGTCTTGACCAGCTAAAGCACGACTTATAATAATTTCTCTCCTCGCAGAATATTAATCATGTTTAAAGAAAAACCAAAAGCATTGTTTAATTCACCAAAATCGCACGTGCTCTTGTACGAGGGCTGCCAGAGATGGTTTGGGAGTGCTAATCATTGACTAAGTTGTAAGGAGTAACCAAACTACGACACTAAAAAAAAAAATTCCACGTAAGGCCCACTAAAAATAATAGCTCAACGAAGTGGCTTATCGTATGGACATTTATAGACACCAAATACTCTAAACGCATGTTCCTAAATGTGGAGGGAAAAACCGGAGTGCCTGGAGAAAAGTCCACGTTATCACAGGGAGAACATGCTGACTCCAAATATCCAGCAGGCGTCAGGGTCAGGATCGACCCGACAACCTCCTGCATACCAGGCGTAGCAGGGTTTAATTCTAAGACCAGTCCAGATAAAGTAAATAAAGAGACAATTTATGGACGAAGGACATGTCCATCTGCAGTAGACGTACAGGCTACAATACTCCTGCGTTTGAGAGAAGGCCTGGATAACGTTCGTGCGGTGGATTGTGCACTAGGAGTGATGTCTGTGCCGTCCCTTGAACTCCCCCCATCACCAACGTACACCGGTCAGCGTGGTGCAGTATGCTCGATTAGATCAAGTTACTCCCATGACCAACAAGTGACGAAGGGACTGTTAAAAGGGAATTCTGAAACAGGTTTTTTTTTTAAATGACGTGGAATGAACATTGGGCCTCTGTCATTTGTAGCAGCAGCAGCAGCTGTCATTGTGAGTGGCTCTCGCGGTGCTGGGTGCGGACGACAGGGCTGGGGCGGCGGGGGGGATGGGGGTGCGACGTTGCAAAGTTGTGATGCCTGGGCGGGCGCACGTGCACCGTATGCCTCCTCAGATTACATGCAGAGCATGGCGGCGCAGGCGCTGCTGTTTTTCTGGCTCATCGTGGAGGGCTACCGCGTGACGGCCGAGCAGCAGCTGGACGCGCTGCACACGCGGGAACGCGTCGGCGCCCCGCGCCACGCGCCGCCCACGCACAACCTCGTCGTCATGCTGCGCAACGCCGCCATCGGAGTCTACGAGCAGTACCTCGGCGAGAAGGTGGCCGGCGCGCGAGCGACCGGGCGGCGTCGATGCTGGCGCGCAGCTCGTTTGTACAGAACAACTGTCGAGTCGTATGGTGGCGACTGTTGCCCAGCACTAGCGTGCCATGTGTGTGTGTGTGTGCGTGTCCCACGGGAACATCAGTGACGAGTCATACCTTTGTCGACTTGGCCTTAAATGAGTACCTGGTGCGATGTGTAAACATCAGCACTGGGGAGACAAGTGACTGAGCATGGTTCTGGCCACACCACTCACTCCTTTGTTGCACTCGCATTCAATGTTTCTTTGCTAACAGCACTTCCCCTACCAGTCTACGTTGGCTACACAGGAAGTCTTTCTCATTGTCCCACGTACCTTCAGCCGGGTTGGATATAGTCAACTCCGTAGGCAAACTGGACGAGGCACAGGGTTCACCTTGATTGGTAGGCCTCGCCGTGCCAAAAACCCAAGCCGACGCTGACCGCTGTGGTCCTGGAATCGGCCGAGTGGCTGGACAGGGTTGGGGGTCGTTGAAAAAGACCTCGGCTAGTGCGGCCCAGCCCTACTGCCCACGCTCCAGTCCACCTCCGCACGCGCACCTGGGCCGCTTGCGCCAACACCAATAGAGGAGCCACTTGCAGCTTAAAACCAGCCGGCTTAGCGCGAGCATGGGCCACGGTCTGGTAATTGAAATTTAGCAGTGATTACAGGATTAGACGTTTAATCTGTAATCTATGAGAACTCGCTTCAAATTTAACCCAAATGTTTGCATTTTGTCATCTATTCACCTGTATTGACATCGGCCGTTAATGATGTTTGTGTGTGTGGCACGTGATGCCCTGCGCTGCATGCAGGCGTCCCCTCGCGTCCGCGTGGAAGACTTGATGCTGGCCAACTTACGCGAGAAGCTGCACAGGGAAGATCTTCCTCCCAACTTGTTCCCGGCCCTCTTCGATGACATCCAGAGGAAGGTTGGTCCGCCAGTCGTACTTTGTTTTTGGGTCTGTTGTCATCGTTTTGCTTTTTTTATGGGGCAATAATTGCGGTGTTTATTTAACATGGCGCGACTAAGAACCCTAATTGTAGTGTACGCATGTTGGTCACCAATCCAAGATTATCTTCTGAGATCTGACAAGATTTAAACATGGGCAAAAATAACTTTACGTAAACTGTACACACAGTTAGATTTGCAGTGTGTGTATATGTGTCATTATTTTAATATTGTGTAATAATTATTAAAGTACTCACTGGATGTGTGTGTGTGAGTGTGGACCTAGCGTGGCGCAAGTGACGTGATGTCGTCACCACCACTTGGTGACAGATGCGGGTTGTATGTTTGCACAGTGTGTTTGTATGAAACTGGGCTGGCACAAACACCGTGGTGACATCACCACCACTTCGTGGTGAATGGCGACTTTACGCACTTGAGTTTGTGTGCGTGCCTGTGTACGTATGTGTGTTTGTATGTGTGTGGAGAGCTGTGGTTCAGTGGTCAGTGCACTGCTTTGTGGACCTCTTGACCTGGTTACAGCTAACATCTCAATGGCAAGTGATATCTGAACTGGTCTTGGGGACCTCCCCGATGTCAGCTCAGCCTTAAATGGGTACCCGGTACAATGTGCTTACATCAGAACTGTGAAGGCAAAGGTGGCCAGGCACGGTGCTGGCAAAACTACCCCATCGTGCGCCGTGCCAACCTTAATACGTGCTCACTGACGGCACTTTCCGCAACACTCCGTTAAAGGCTCCATGGGGGATCTTTGTCCGTTTTCTGTGTATGTGTGTGTGTGTGCGTGTGTGAAGGTGTACGATACCATGCTTCGAGATGACCGCTACTACCCGGGCTTCAAGCAAAGCTCGTTTTACGTCAAAGCGCTGGCCGAGCTGGACATGCTCAAGGAGCCGAGCATCCGGGAGGGGGATGATTCGGGTAACGGAGCTTCTGGGATGGGGATGATTTGGGTAACGGAGCTTCCCGGAGGGAACGATTCGGATAACGGAGTTTCTGGGATGGGGGACGATTCGGGTAACAGAGCTTCCGAGAGGGGAACGATTCGGATAACAGAGCTCGCTAGCTGCGCACGGCACACGGCCGCTTCCGGTGACGACCCGCAGGGAGATTCCCATTGATGCGGCCCCACGCGATGGAGGTCGCGGTTTGAGTTTTGAACTTTAGTCGAGCTCTGCGTTTGTTGCTCTCGCTTGTCCGAAGTCCATTATCTTCACCCTGCATCGGTTGCCTCTCGAGCGTCACCAGTGGCGCGCACGCACAGCCCTTTTGTCAATGCCCTGTTGGGTTCGGGCTCCCCACGCCAATGCGAGCCGTGCCGGTTGTCTGACCGTACTTAACAGCCGCTCGTCAATGGGAGTTGGTGAAGATGGTGGGGAGGGGAGCGTAGAAGTGGGAGAGTTGATGCCCAGTACAATGACGGGTTTTGCTGTGCTGCCATTCGCCGCCCTCCACGGCCTATAACAACCGGACGTGCACGTTCATCACCCGCGTGGTTTAAAACAATTCACTTGCGCATTTAGCAGCACTCTTGTAGCACCGTAAAGTCTGTATCCCCAGGGGGTTATGGTGAATGATACATTTACGTGAACGTCTTTTGTTTGACAGAATCCTACAATGGGTCTCCGGCGAGCAGCTTGAATGTGGTAAGAGAAGACAATGTCACAATACGTGTGCGATTGCGCAACTGTAGCCTAGTAAAGGATTAGGAGTGAGTTTTTTTTTTATAGTAAGCTCATTTTTTTGTGTGCTTAGCTTGTTGTCCTTCCCCCGCACCTCAGATTTCGCATGGGTGGCTGCATACGGTGCGACGGACGTTCTACATACATACATTTGCTGGGATTAAAGTTTTACAATAATATTAATAACAAACATTTGTTTCCAAGTCACATCCTTTGCCTGCTGGGCCTTGTGTGCCAGTCCCTAGATGACCTGTCTCTGACAGCCCAGACGCCCAGCCCAGAAGAGCCCGGGCAGCTCCAAGCACAGATCACCGAAACCGGTAAATGCCACCTCCGCACGTCGGCTCAGTTGCCAGGCAAACACGGTCGAAGCAAAAAGTTTTGGCGCCTGCAGAGCGCCGGTGGTCGTTGGTGTCTTGTGGCCGAGCCTCACAAAGCGTCCGCTTGCCCCGGTGGCAGGGGTCGGCAATGAACACGGCAAGTCCTACACGCTGTACGCCATCACTGTGATGCGCCGCCACCACGACGGCAGCCAGGACAGCTGGGACACGTTCCGGCGCTACAGCGACTTTAACGACCTGCACATGCGCATCACCGAACAGGTGAGGGGCTCCCGCGCGCCCCCGTGGCCCCCCCCCCCGCCCCCACAAACTCGCTCGTGCACGCGCATTGACGCTTTCAATCCTGCCTTATATTGGCAAACGCATTTTCTCATTACCACCGCCTTGAATATAAAATGTATATAATAGGCGACGTTTCTGGCCTCTCTGGGTGCTGTAAAGAACGGCCATTGCCTTAAGCGTCGCATATTATAGTCTTCTTATTTAAGGCAGTGTTAGTGACTAATGTATTTTGTTGGTTTGTTGTTTGTACTCGTGCACCAGTTTTAACGCAGTATCGCCAAATAATTTGTTTACTTCTCGTGAGCCATCCAGTGGCTGCCAAAGGACAGTATCTTGGCTCCAATTAAGTCAACAACTTGACAAGGTTGTGTATTTAGTTGACAGAGATGCCAGGTAACTCAAATTCGTGTTAAATATTTTATATTCTTGGTTCTTTCGGTACAGTCATGTAGGAGGGAAACAATAAAATTATAAAAATATAAAACATTCTTTTATTGTTTCCCTTCTACGTGACTTTACGAAAGAACCAATAATATGAATCCCTACGTGTCACGAAAGCTTTAAATCAAAATTCAATATTTTACTTTACAATTGCATGGTCACATGTTCCCAACATGCAGCTCATTATGAATGCACGTTACTCTGTTGGTCTCTTTATTTGTCCCTGTTTTGTGGTTGATCAGTTTGAGAACCTGGCCAATTCGCTGAAGATGCCCGGCAAGAAGACCTTTAAGAACATGGAGAAAGAATTCCTGGAGCGGAGGAAAAAAGAGCTCAATAAGTACTTGCAGGTGAGTGAATGGCTTCAGCCTCCCACCGAATGAACCTAATTGCGCCCGATTACATCAGATCTGCGAAGTGAAGCAGGTTGGAGCCTGGTTACCACATGAAGATGGTCGACCGCCAGTGTTTCCCAGGTGCTGTAGGCATGTCGCTGCGAGGTGGCCAGGAGATGCTTACCCATTGCCTGGTGGGTTGATCCAGGTTTTTCAGTTTCCTTCCACATGCAGCCCAACACTCATTAATGGGATTGGCCAAACATCCCAGTGGAAAACCTTGCCGCATAACAATTCTGAGACTACATCTGAGCGATAAGCTCAGAGACAAGGAAGAAGAATACGCATGAACATGGGGTCCTTCCTAAACCTTCAACGAGTCTTAAATACCTGAGCCCAGAACGGCAATGACCGGCCAACCCCCCCACCTCCCCCAAAGAAAATCCCTTCCTTCCCCCCCACACACCGCACCCTGATCAGTCCAGTGTGCCTGAAACCGTCAATGCCCCCTGGTAATATCGCCCCGAACATCACGATGTATAATATGAGGGAGGATGTGAAATAATAAATGTTTTATGAAAAATAGAATTCTGAGACTTAGCGAGGCTTTTTTTATATTATTATTTGGCATTCGTATTAGCTCATTGATTAAATCAGCTTATGCGCATTTGCACGTTGAACTTATTTCGCACCGTACGCAGCCAACCGTGATAATTAGTGGTGCGGGAGTGATTGCAACGGCTTGGGGAGGAGACTTTCATCCAGAAGTGGATTGATTATGGCTGATGATGATGATGGTGATAACAGTGGTTAGTATCGTGACTAACAGACGGGTGCCGTGAGCCACGGCAGTCGTGTGCCATTCACATGAGCGCGGCTGCATGAGATTTCTCCGGTGGAGTCGTGTGAAATAATAAATAAATAATGTACAGCTATTCTCAATCTACTGCTGGATGAAGGCCTCCCCACGCCACATCGATCATTAGGGGAGGCGGGGGGGGGGGGTGGTGTGGTTATCGACTGGGAGATTGCTCCGCTGATGAGTAAATGCGACCTTGCAGGAGATTCTGAACGCGGAAGTGATCAAGGCGCACCCAGGCCTGTCCACGATCGTGTTCGTCTTCCTGGAGAACAAGCCCTACAACAGGGGCAAGGGCGACTTCGCGAGGAAGGTTCGTCGCACGGACTTGTGCGCACCGCAGCAGCCGTGCACCGGGACAGAAGGCGTGTGGCGTTTGTGGCATGCAATTATCAGACGGGTTGCCGTGGCTATGTTTGATATCTTCGTGTCTTTTCTACATGGAGCCAGGTGCTCTTAAACGTCACGTGATACGCCGATTAAACGTCAATACATGCAATGTCTATCCCAATTTTTTAAGACTTTTCTAAATATCACATTCCAATGCGGCTAAAGTGCCCGAGTCCATGCTAGCTCCTCTCCATTGCGTTGTGAGAGTATTTTGCTGCTGATATATATTTCCCCGCGATAAGCCACTTGGTTGACCTATCATTTGTGGCCAGGTCGCTTCTGAAAAAGAGTTGAATACCTCGGTGGGCCTTACCTGATAAAGTAAAAACCGTTTAGCGTAGTTTAGTAAGCCACGTTGTCTTGTCTTCTCGCGCACTTTCACGTCAACAAACATCTGTGTTCAGAGTATTCCGATGCAAACGTCGCATCATAGAACCGCTTTTGCTGCTAATGCAGTTGATCCCAAATGCTCCTGTCAGCATTCTTGCATTGCCCCAATACCCCGGGTCACCCCACTGCTTTCCATTCCAATCCCAGGTCATTTTCAAGATCGCACTCACCATGTTCACAATACTCAATGGAGTCACACCTGCCTAGCTCTCCCTCCGCTGTAATCTCACGCTACTCCCCTCTACGCACTCACCTACCTCTACCCTCTCTGGTCATCCTTTGCTCAGTAGGAGATTGCTCATTTTCTGCTGTCCCTATGATTTGGAACTTGCATCTCCCAGCCATCCATGCTGTTGCACCTCCCCCCCTGTTCAAGTTCACACTAAAGCATTTTTACTTTTCTCTGCCTGACTGATGCCTTCATTCTCTATTTAAAAACAATTATTCCTATCGTTTCTGCGCTGCGTCTTGAGATGCTGTCACACGTAGACGCTATATGAATCCACACCATATATTGTATCGGACGCGATATGAATCCACACTGTATTGTAAGCGTGCCACGGTTAAATGGGTTTTCCTCCCGAGCTTTTCCACTGCCATCGAGGGGAGCTGGAATGCAGCAGGGGGGTAGGGACTGACCACGGCATGCACGCGTGCATTCCGGCACCGCCGCAGATGGACACCCTGGTCAACCCGCTGCGCAATTCGGTGCGCAACGTGTCCAACGCGGTGCGCGCCTTCCCCGACAACTTCGTCGAGGGCATGACGCGCGTCTCCGACAACATGGGCCGCATGTCGGACAAGCTGAACAACGAGTTCAAGATTTTCAGCAGCAAGGTGCGTGGCGAGCCCAGTGCAAAGGTCACCGCCAGGAACCCTGGACACCCGCTTATCTCGATTATCGGGTGTCGTGCCAAGACCAAAAGGGGCCACGTTTCCTTGAGCATGCACGTACCTCGCTTGTTATTCTTTCCTACGGCAGGCAGTCGATCGGCAACGTCCGTGTCGAGGTTGGTGGGCGAGCTATCGGACGGCTTCAGGAGGTAGCCTCCTGGTGAATATCTGAAACTCTGCCGGCGTACGATCAAAGCGGGCAGTGACGTTGCTAAGTTTGCTGACCTCAGTCATATTGTGGAAAGAAGAATACCTTCTTTAAGAGTCATAATACATGCAAAAGGTGACATCTCAAAACCAACAAGTGTGACTGCGACCATGGCATCACTCCTTACATCGTGCCGTGCACGCCAAGTGACGTCACCATACTGCGTGTATAATGCACGCAGCATTGTGATGGAATAGAATAGGCTTTACCCCTTTCTGGCAATAATACAGGAGGTGTGAAGATGTTCAAACGCCAGAGACTCCCATTGCAAGGCATCAAGTCTGCATTAACCACATATGCGTGTGGTAAAACATGCAAAGAAGCATCATTTTGGTACCAGCTAGATGGGTTCCATAGGCACGCAACATTGTTTTCGGCCAGCAACCCAAACAAGGCATAATCGTGGCTATATTATTTTAAACAGCAGCAGGACATAACTTTCTTGCAAAACATAATTTTGTCAAATGACTAAAACCAATTGATAAATATCTTAATTCATTGTTGTGAATTTGATTTGCTGGACGATGCGTTTGAGTTCTTAATAAAACCCATACCATTTGTTTGCGTGTGTGTGTAAAATCCCAAGCACGTACAATTACTATCTTGTTGGGTTACAATTGATAGAACAAACCAAACAATGGAATGAATACTAAGAAAGTACTTTGATAGAATGGAATGGCAGCGTATGTATCGAGATGAATGCTGCAGGGTCTGTGTTTTAATGAAATCGAATGTCTGCATATACGCAATGTTCTTGGCATCCCACCACGGTGGTAATTTTAATTGCACTGAATGGAATGGGCACGTGGTTAGCCGGGTGTCTCTCCGCGCCGGTGTTAACGTGAAGTCTACGGCGTGTGCTGGCGCCGCAGGTGCCCACTCTGCTGCCGCGCAACACGCGACCCACTGTGCTCGACGACTGCCGCGTGTCGGCGCAGCTCGACGAGAACGTGAGTCGTGGTCCCCCCCCCCCTCCGTCCCCCTCCGTCCCCCCCCTCCGTCCCCCTCCCTCTGTCCCCCACTCCGTACCCCCCCATCTCCCCATCACGGGACCCTTGCCAGACCCCCCCCGATTGTGCGATCCTTCTCTGATCGTCCCCCCCCCGTCTCCCTTCTGTCCCAGGCTGACGACAACCTGCCTCTGCGGATCATGCTGCTGCTCATGGACGAGGTGTTTGACCTGAAGGATCGGAACCAGTGGCTGAGACGAAACATTAAGAACTTACTCCAGCAGTTTATACGCGCCACGTTCGGAGACATGATTAACAGGTATAATGACGTGGCACGCTAATCATTCACCCCGACAGCGGTTCGATGCTTTGATATGAATCGGTTTCATTATCTCAGCTGGTAAAGCCACATTGAGCTTCGCAGATCTGTTACAAGGACAGCCACAGCCCAAAATCGTCGGTAGTGGCGGCAGTTACAGGACAATGTAGGAAGGGAATCTGCAAACTGAGAAGAGCAAAAGCAACAATCGTTAACACAAAATCCACCGCCAAAACTAACTGCACACATGATTAAGAATAAACAGTGCTTGCATACAAATAAAAAAATTGCGTCGACAAATCCTGTCACAGGTGCTTGTATTTAAACCGTAGAGTACACAACCAGAGCTTAGTTTCGGCATTCATAGCAAGTGTGGCGGAGGTGATCCTGCTGCATGGCTTTAAAACAGGGGTGGGGAACCTTTTTTCTGCCAAGAGCGATTTGGATATTTATAACATTATTCGCAGGCCATACAAAATTATCAACTTAAAAATTTGCCTGTTATATTTGGTCAAACATTTAATTAACTCGCCCCCTAATGTGATGGCTGGAACTGCTTCTCTTTGGCGAGGCGTGTGATGCTAGCTGGTATTGATGATGTTGCTGCTACTCGCAACTGCTTTTCCAGGTTTGCTCCTAGATTTATTGAATTTCGAGTCCCGCCTGCAGTTGCCTTGGCAGGGCCACACCAAATGATTCCGTGGGCCTTGTACGGCCCGCAGGCCGGACGTTCCCCACCCCTGCTTTAAAACGTGCAGATTCAAGAATATCCAGCCCTCTCTTTTGTGGTTACTGTCCCATTTGTATCGTTTCTTGCCTAGTCTGTCTCATGTGTATAGGTTTGTCTGCTCCATCATCTTCAATGTAACATGAGTATACCATTTGCATATAATTTATACAAATTCGAATTCAACTTTAATCACACATGAGCCAATGAATTATGAACAGTAATGCATGCATTTATTGTTACATGCCTAAAAGCCACGGTGCAACACAGAATTACATTGATATGCAAAAGTATTTTATAATTCAGGATGTAATAATGACGATAACAGTGACGACAATGTGATGTGGTAAGCCATTCGAAGGGCGCTGAGCAGTCGAAAAATAGAGATAACAAAACCTATAAAGTGATACATTAATTGCTGTTTTCAAGTTCTTTACAAGGGAAAGAGTTAGCAAGAGCCATTACAACAACAAGGTTGACGTTTTATTTATCATCCTGATATATCTATTTTTAAAGATACTTAACTTATTGTGCGTTACATAATATAGAATTAAGCAAGTGAAACACTTTCTCTGTCCACAGTTGCCACTTTGGAAAAACTTCCGTAAATATTGTTTTACAACCACGCAGCTTGGCATTCGTGATGCAGCTCGTGAAAGTGCGGGTGCAAGTCCACGGGCTGACATGCACGTCGATAAGCCTGGGCCAGGGGTCGGCAGGAATTTGTTTGACTTTTTTTTCAAATTCGGTACAAAACTCAATATTTCAAGAGCCACAATGCATGTGAATACATGCATACACCAATACCAATATCCGCCATCCACCACTAAGTGACGTCACCATGGCGCCTGTGCCAGGCCAGGTGCACCTTGAGGACACGTGAATACATACACACATACGTAGACAAAGATCCCCCATATAGCCTGTAACAGACTGATGGGGCAAGTGCCGTTAGCACAGCACACCAGGGGGTGGGTGGCCAACACCACGCCTGGATGCCTTTGTCTCCCTCATGGCTAAGTTTAAACACCGCACCAGGTACTCATTTGAGGCTGAGTCGACCTAGGGGATGCCCAGGACCAGTTCAGATAATCGTCACTGGTGTTGTACATACACACATGCATACGTACAGACGTACATTATGTCACGAAGCAGTCTGTAAAAAAAAATGAAATCACGACGTTTCGGGCGCAACACAAGCGTCCTTGTGTTGCGCCCGAAACGTCGTGATTTAATTTATTTTAATTTTTTTACCTACGTGACTTTACCGTAAAAACCAAAGAGTATAATTGGTGCATTTAACCTGTACAATGTAAAACAAATCTTATGTTTGCACTCGCATTTTTCAGTTGTGTAGATAGTGGGGTGAATATGAATATTGATATTTCTTTTCAGGAAAATTGTTGACCATGTCGACTTGATGACATCACCGGAGCAGGTGGCAGAATATGTCAAGCGATTTCGGTAAGAGCGATATCACCTCTCACGGACGACCACGTGTGTTTTTGCATACTATTGTGTGTTATTAGATTGTGCTGTTGTGTTTTTGACCAACAGCCTAAGTAGCCGCAAGGTGCTGTATATATATGTAAATGATCTGTCTAAAATTGGTGAAAGCTGGAACGAGCCAAACCATTTATTTCCTATTCATAGACGTTTGTGAAGTTATTGGAGGGGCTTCTAAGCCACATGGCTCCCTGGGGCTGCAGGTAATCCATATTGGATGACTCTGCTCAACATGCTGTGTATTCCTTGCTGCGAAGTATGGTTTATAAACCTCGACATCGTGGAATGACACCGAAAGATGGAGATGGGGGGCGCATGTGGACTTGTGAACATACACAAGTTACAGATGTCATATTGAGCGCTAAGAAAACTAACTGGCCAAAGCCAGGAGAAGTCACGAGGGAAGGGATGATGGCCGGTGGTCGAGACTGATGATTGAGCGCTAGCCAAAAGGATGGAATACGCTGGAGAAGGACACCCACCGTAGAGATGGAGGAATACTATCAGCTCAATTACCAGTAGGTTGTAGATTCTATTATAGTCTATTTCGGATTTATATCGCGCCCTTTCCAGAGCGCTTTAAAATGCAAGCCGATGGCGGTCAGTGAGTTGCATCACAAGACTGCAAGAGAAGGCAAACAGCTTGGGGCTTCGTCCGGCGGTTAATAGATGTCTGATGATAATCGTGAGCCAACCCTTGATGCCCTCACTGGCATTGAGAAGACGGACAATCTGGCTACATGGTGACCATCCTGTCGCGCGTGTTAACTCTATTGCCTGGCGCTCCATCGTTACCACCAGCCATCCATTCTTACGACGCGCCCTGTCCAAGTCCACTCTCCGTTCTTAGCAGGCCACCGTGAAGTGTGCCCGTGTGCCGGCTGTGCCCTGCAGGGATTCGCTCTGGCCTGGAGGGATACTGGCCGAAACGCCACCGCCACGGAACCTGCACACCCACATGAGGACGAGGGTGGCGGCGCAAGCCAAGATGTTGAGCAGCATGCCGGGTAACTCCGTCGACGGCACCCGAGCTACCGCGCCAGAAGTGACGCACCGGCCGCGGCGCCGTCTAAACCTCGAACAAGCGACGTTTTCTCTCTGGCAGTCAGAAGGAACTCGTGCCACTGAAACTCTACGTGTTAATTTGTCTGCTCTAAAAACGTGGTAGCCAGTACCGCTGTCTCTACTCAATGTTGTTTGTTGAAAGCGTTAATACATTTGCTCTCTCCGTCTGTCCTTCTTTCTGTAACAGCGGGGGAATACCTTAATAAAGCTAATCCAATATGAGCAAAACATTTGTATACGGTTGTGTTGCTGTAAGGGACTTGGCATATTTTATAACTGGCCAAATTGATCAAAGCGTTGCCTCAAACTTGGGAGACACAAAACAGGCAAAAAGTTACATCTTTTTCTCCTAACAGCTATCCGTCAGCTTCCTATGCCGCTAATGAAATATTTCCAAAAACAAATGCGTGCTGGAAAACTACGCAATTCATGCGCATTTTACTGAACGTATTCTCCTCACTCGCAGATGAGCTCAAGCACATCTTGGGCGCTGAGACCATGCGCAAGGGCCTGCTGCGCGTGTTTGAGATGTTCCAGCACCGGCAGCTGAACCGCCGCCTGCTGTACGTGTGCCTGGAGGGCCTGCTGGAGAGCCTCTACCCCAAGAATCGGCTGCACCAGCTCTTCCTCCGCCTGCACTCTCGCTCGCCGCGCCTACAAGCATTCCACGGTCGCTCGCCCACGGGCAGTGCCAAGGGTGTCTCGGTCAGGAGGTGACACGGACGCTGCTGCTGTGTGCCGACGCGCCGTCTCGCTCTGCCTTGGCGCAGTCCTCCTCTTAGCCGCTCGGCGGCGTGGCACGAGCGCCGTGGCCCGGCATGGGAAGCCACGGCAACTTGTGGGCACGCTCGCGCGCGAGTTGTCACGCCGCGTGGAGCGTGGCGGATCGGAACTCCCGCCTTGGAGCCGTTTGGATTTTTTTGTGAATTTCGTGGCTGTTGGCGGTTGACGTCCAGACTTGAAAATGCTTTGACCATGCATCGACTACCCCGAGGCCTTGTATCCAGTCTCCTGAGGCTTCTGTGAAGATTCTTTTAAGAGAGCACCTGCGTGTCTTCAACGGACACGTGTAATGGAGGGCACTAAGCTACTGTATGATTTTTGTTTCAAATTCGAATGACACGGTCAGCGTTTTAACCACTAATGTATTGCTTCCCCAAGCCGGCGCACATCCACAAATTGTATGTCTCTCGGCAGTTGTGGTGACCAATCGAAGTTGTATGAAATCGTAGTATTTACGCAAAAGTGATTGTTTATCTAATGGAACAGCAGTACTAATTATTTAAGCTGTCTTGCAGAATGGCACCGATGTGGATATTATATTTCGTTGGGTCATAGCCTACCTGTCAATATAGAACTTTAATGACAAACACCCACACCCTAACCTCGGGATTGGAAATCCAGTAATGGGACATCAGGACGAGCAAATGGTGCATTTTGTGAGAAAATAGTTGAGGACATTTTATTTAAAACTTATCGTAGTACAATGTTTACAGGGAAATTGTTATATTTTGAATTAGAGCTGTTATACAAGCAACAAATGGGAGTAGAATTTTTTTCTTTTTGCAGTCCCAACATTTCATAATCCGCGTTCCGTTATACACATTGCAAACGTCCCCTTGCCCCGCTCCCCTCCAGCGCTATTGGTCAATTGAGCTGGAAATATCATTGCCCAAACACGCATGGCACGTGAGCTGTGGGTGCAGCGGGAAGGGTCGACAACTCAAATGGATTTGTGCAACACGTGATCATGCACAATGGAACATTCATATCTGTTCGATTCAAATTTATTGTGCCCACTTAACCAGTGTACAATGAGAATATAATTATCACCTGGAAAGCTGTAAATGCTACATTAGCCAAGGGCTGCGCGTGTGTTTCCTCTGGCCTACCTAGCATTTGTAAAGTGATGGGATCAAGGAGATTTAAAAAAATAATTGTTGTCCCTCACCGAGTACAGTGATGGTGGCACGCTCTGTGTAATTTGCATGCTTGGGAGCTGATTTTTCTTTCTCCAGTGGGCCCCATGGCACATTTTTCCTGCAGTGCTACTTTGCATAGATTGTTTACATTTTTATTATGCAAATGCTTCATCCAAAGTCCAGCTTGCTGTTTGACCCTCTATTTTTCATCACCCCAACTTCCTCCAGCCCACGCGCATCCGCCAATGCTGTCCGTGCTGCCGTTTCACTGATGAGATGTGCAGCAACGTTGGCCAGCGTAAACCTTACAATGTAATTGGGTAACAACAACTCCACGTGAACGCTGCACGTGATGAAGGTCCACTCACTGTCTCTGCTCCCCCAACACTGAACTTTCGTGCACAATCCGCAGTACAAGTCCATCCGTGTGCAATATTTGGAACGTACTATATTGTGGGAAGGTACACATTTCTAGCGCGCTGTAATATTGGCTCGAGGTTCCCCCTTAAAACAATAAACTGCGATATTTTTGTTTTAATTTTCACCGATTTCCACTAAATTGTGCGGTCGCGTATTATTATTATGCATTCTGAGTTTTAACGATTTTAAGAGCACACGATGTAGATTGAGAGCCGTGCCGTGTTGTGAAATATTGTAACGGTGTACTAAATGTAAATGTTTGGCATGGCTTTCCAGTATTTTTGGCATGTACAGAACAGCACACAAGTCTCCCTTTTCCACACGCGCTCAACGCCCCGTTTGTAAATAAGGTCCGATAGGTGTATGTATTTGTACATTAATTGTGTCCATTATGTGCCTGACTGTACTCACAGTGGTTCCGGGGGGGGGAGGGTTCTTTCCAATTGCTTCAGTCAGCCCCATCCTCAATCGAGTCTGACGATTATCACGGCGTTTTTAAAATAATAATACGAAAAAACAATTACAAATAGCACTTTGCCTTTTTATTTTACACTAGATTGTACAGGATGTTGAAGTTAAAAGACTGGACGTGTACACATACTAAAACTAAATAAAGGGTATCTTTTAAATCAACGCGGTTGTCTGCTTTTGCGGTCTTTATCGAGGAGTTTGGTGGGTTTCGTCTTCAAGGCGGTGACATGGCAAAGCGGTGTTCTCATGCCACATGCTCTTGCGAGCCGGTTCGAGAGGCCAAATGCCACTCTACTACCACTCTGGTGTGCTGTGAAGATGGGCTATTGCCTGAAACGTCGCCTGCAGTGTTGACATTTTAAATCGGTATCCTGTAGTTCCATCACCGCCCACTGGAGGGCAGCTCTCACACGTGGTGTGTGCGTGCGCGCAGTCCCGTGGCTTTGAGCTTGACTGCTCCGTTGAGCGAACAAGCTACCAAAGGAATTTAATCGGAGAGGTTGAATTCAAACAAGGCTCATTCGTCTGCAGGGTGAAACATGCTCCATAACCTTTTTCTTGGGATCGAGTGCGGTGTGTGGTCCGTGTGACGAGATTGCACAGTGATGATATCGTTCTTAATACGGGTTTTTTGGTTTAGATCACGATCTAACCCAAAAAAAACATGTGTTGTGGATATTGGTCGCGAAAGGCGACTTGTTAAAATTACATCGTTCTGTTGCGCTCGTATTGGTTATACCCAGGTCTCCCTTTGCAAAGAGGCTTTACTCTTAGCGAGATCTTACCTGGTGATACATCTCTATACAACACCACGCGTGCATGTCTGTCTGTCACGCGCCGGGATGACGTCACGCTATTTTGAGGTGAAGTGGAGAATGGTGTTACGACGTCAGAGACGCTGGGGTGTTCAGGAGAGGAGAAATGACGTCACGCGAGATTGGGGCGAGGTTGTGAGGGGGGGAGTAACGACGTCACGAGACGCGGTGGGAGCGAATAGCGGTGATGGCGTCATGAGAGGGTTATGACGTCACGAGACATTGGGGAGGGTTAAGACGTCACGAGACGCTGGGGAGGTGAGAAGGGTGATGACGTCACGAGACGCTGGTGAGGTTAGGGGTAATGACGTCACGAGACGCTGGGGTGATGAGAGGGGTAATGACGTCATGAGACGCTGGGGAGATGAGGTGATGACGTCACGAGACGCTGGGTAGATGAGGGGTGAAGACGTCACGAGACGCTGGGGAGATGAGGGGTGATGACGTCATGAGACGCTGGGGAGATGAGGTGATGACGTCACGAGACGCTGGGTCGATGAGGGGTGATGACGTCATGAGACGCTGGGGAGATGAGGTGATGACGTCACGAGACGCTGGGGAGATGAGGGGTAATGACGTCACGAGACGCTGGGGAGGTGAGGGGTAATGACGTCACGAGACGCTGGTGAGGTGAGGGGTAATGACGTCACGAGACGCTGGGGAGGTGAGAAGGGTGATGACGTCATGAGACGCTGGGGAGATGAGGGGTGATGACGTCACGAGACGCTGGGGAGGTGAGTGGTAATGACGTCACGAGACGCTGGGAAATGAGAGGGGTGATGACGTCATGTTCTTTCTAAGAAAAGAGAATCTTTATTTAGAATGTTTATTTCTCGCAGTGATTCTGAGCCCGGGGGTGCGAGATGCCTTTTCTGAGAACCGAAGCGGCGCCAGGCTGCAAGTGAACGTTTAAGAGCCACCGATGTAGACCCTGAAGCTCCTTTTTCACAGACTTCCAGTCGTACTCGCGCCTCTTCGAAGACGCCCGGACAGATTGGAAGAGTAGCCCAAGTACCCTCGAGAGAGAGCGAGAGAGACGTGTGCCCTGGAGCTCCCTCGAGCGGCATGAGAGCGACATTGCCTGGCTGCGCCTTCACCTTTGATACATTCGATTCCAGAGCGGCGTAATCGATACTTGTCAGAATCGAGAATCGATTTCGCCTCTAATCGCGTGCGTGGGCCTAGGGTGGCCCTCATGAATCGATTCTAACGGTAGGAAGGGAATCGAGTGTTATCGATTCCTGCACCCACATTGTCGTGCAGTGAACCAACATCATGGCCGCATCTAAACTCAACAGCTCTGCTCACGAATAAAGGCCATTGCCACAGCGTCGTCGTCGTTGTTGTTGTTGACGTGTTGTGTGTGCACCACCGCTACATCAAAATCGCGTGGAATCGAATCGACACGCGTGTGGTCGCTCACTCGAATCGATCCCTCAGCACATGGCGGCCACGCGGCCCACGGCGTGCGGGTCGCCGCGCTTCTCGGGACCCCGACGGTCTTCGGGGGTCGCGGCTTTCGCGGGAGGGTCGCGTCTCTCGGGGGCCCCGGGGTTCGCGGGCGCCGCGGGGCTCGCCCGGGGCCCCGAGTCGAGCCTGGTGAGCGAGAGCTGCGTGCGGCACCTCGCGCTCTTCCCCCGCCACTTGGGCCGACTGCGCAGCGGCATCGGGGAGCAGCTGGACGCCGAGCTGCTGCGCTACTCGGAAAGGTGAGCGGGGGGTGAGGGGGGGGTGAGTGTGAGGGGTGGGTGAGGGGTGAGGGGTGAGTGAGTGGTGAGTGAGGGTGAGGGGTGGGTGAGGAGTGAGTGGTGAGGGGTGAGTTGTGATGGGTGAGTGACTGGTGAGTGGTGAGTGAGGGTGAGTGAGGGTGGTGGGTGAGTGAATGGTGAGTGAGGGGTGAGTGGTGAGTGAGGGGTGAGTGAGGGGTGAGTGTGAGGGGTGGGTGAGGGGTGAGTGGTGAGTGAGGAGTGAGTGTGAGGGGTGGGTGAGGAGTGAGTGGTGAGTGAGTGTGAGGGGTGAGGGGTGAGTGAGGAGTGAGTGGTGAGGGGTGAGTTGTGAGGGGTGAGTGAGGGGTGAGTGAGGGTGGTGGGTGAGTGAATGGTGAGTGAGAAGTGAGTGGTGGGTGAGTGGTGAGTGAATTGTGAGGGGTGAGTGAGGGGTGAGTGGTGAGTGAGGGTGAGGGTGGGTGAGGAGTGAGGGGTGAGTTGTGAGGGGTGAGTTGTGAGGGGTGGGTGAGTGAGGGTGAGGGTGAGTGAATGGTGAGTGAGGGGTGAGTGAGGGGTGAGTGGTGGGTGAGGGGTGAGTGAGGGGTGAGTAGTGAGTGAATGGTGAGTGAGGGTGAGTGGTGAGTGAGAGGTGAGTGGTGAGTGAGGGTGAGTGGTGAGTGAGGGGTAGGTGAGTGGTGAGTGGTGAGTGAGTGGTTAGTGAGGGGTGAAGTAAGAGTGGGTGAAGAGTGCTGCGGGGTCAGGAGGGAGTGAGTGGTGGGGGAGTAGTGAGGGGTGAGCAGGGGGGGTGATGAAGGGCGAGGGGGAATGAGTGGTGAGGAGAGAATAAGGGATGGGGCAAAATGAGTGAGGGTGATGGGTGAGTGAGTGGTGAGTGAGTGGTGAGCAGTGGCGGCTCCTGCAAAATCTCTCAGGGGGGGCAAATGTCTGGATGATTGATAAGGATAAGGTCCACCCATGCAATGGATAAATTAACAGCTTAAGCATGTAAAGGCAACTTCACTTATTTAATATTAATGAAAAAGAAAGTGACTCTTACAATACATCTTGTTTGTTTCTATACTCACTATTAATACAATCCACTCAAGTTTCTTTTATTAAAGATTCCACTAGGTGGCGACAAATTATATTGTTGGATGAAACGTGCTTACGTATGATGACGTAAGCACGTATGATGACGTAAGCACGTTAGTGCGAGCCCTCCCGGAAGCCATAGAGAATGCATTGCAGCGCCCCCCGTTCGAAAAAAAAAACATCTTTGAATGTAAGTCTATGGGGCCACTCGGGGCGATTCTCAGCCGGAGTGAAATCGCCCAAAAAGAGGCGGTACTCCACAAAACGTGACATGATGCTGATTGGACTATATCCAGAGGCACAGTGACGGCTCGCGTGACTCTGTGGTTGAATGACATTGGTGGTGCGTCGCCCAATCGCCCTAATGAAGAAACCGCCCCTGGTGGTGAGTGAGGGGTGAGTGAGGGTGAGTGGTGAGTGAGAGTGGTGGGTGAGTGAGTGGTGAGTGAGGGGTGAGTGGTGAGTGAGGGTGAGTGGTGAGTGAGGGGTGAGTGAGGAGTGAGTGGTGACCATGCTTCGCCACGCTGGCCAATGCTGGTTTGTGAGTGGCTGGCACACAGGACCAGTTCAGATGTCACTGACATCTGTGGCCGGGTATCGAACTCAGCGCCAACCACTGCACGGCCGCTCCATACTGGAAATTTGTGAAAAAGAGCTTAGTAGCTCATCGGATTCCTCCTTCTCAAGTCTAAACAGAGATTCTTATTGTGAGCATTTGCACGTAAAAAGTGCCGTGCCCATTCCCAATATTGAGTTGTGACTCTCACCTCCGCTCCTCCAGCCTCAAGGGGGTTCCTCTCGCCTACGACAACATGAAGCTCCTCAGCGGTCTCGGCGACCTCATCGATGATCAGGGATACATCCACATGGACGTCCAAGCGGACTTTGTGGTCTTCCGTCCCAATCCAGGGGACATTCTCAAGGTGCGCCCCATAACGATCTGTGTGTGTGTGCGAGGGATCCGCGTACGCCGGGTCAAATCAAGTGCGGGAGCGTATCCCAAGCAGACCACCTGGGTCAATTAGAATTGCAATTGTCGTTCAGAATGAATTGTAATAAATCATATTGTAATTACAGTCAACAGTGTTGCTGTAATTGTACTTTACCCAGTAGCTGATACCGAGATGGCAGCATCCACAATCTCCAGCATCAACCTCTTGGGTCCCTTCTGGAAAAGTCCACAAGCGAATTCTGTTCCCGGCCCCAAGAGGTCCGACAGCCACGGCCGATCTGATGCGGCCACAAGGCCTGTGGCCTCGGCCTCCTCCACCCCACGTGGTTCTCTTTAACTGGGACAGGGTCATGCGGGTAGCAAGCCTCCGATTAGCACAGTGGTCTCCGCATGGTGCGAAAGAAGTTCAACATACACGCCTCAGTATCCCAAGGTTAGACACCCCCCCCCCCGTGTTTACAATTCCTGTACACCTGTATGTGTGGGTGTGTGCTATATATCGAATGTGTGTGTTAGTACACCATGGTGTATCCTGTACACTCCTGTGTGATCCCTGTACACCGATGTCCCGTGTGTCTTGTACACCTAATCTCTCGTCCGTGCTCCCACACACCCCTGCGTGCCTGCCCAGGGCGTGGTGAACAAGTTGGGCAGCGCACACGTGGGCTGCCTGGTGCACGGTTGCTTTAACGCGTCCCTGGCCTGCCCGCGCGACGAGCCCGGCGTTCCGTGGCGGGGGGCGGGGCTGTTCCCCGGCGACACCGTGCGCTTCACCGTGACGCACGTCGACTCCGACTGGGCTGGTGTCCTGCTCGTGCGCGGCTCCCTCATCGGCCTCGGGTCAGCGCCGCCGGACAGCCTCGCGTTTGACCCTCGCGTAGTTCCCTCTGGCGACGCCCGCGCCTTATACCACCGTCTCTTCTCCTGCACAACCAAGCCGCGTTGGGGGCCGTGCTGAGCAGGCCCGGCCCGGCTCGGGAGGCGCCGGGTTGTTTTTCCACTGCGAGACCCAACCCGTGCCACGCTGACGCCACGTGCGATGAATGAGTCGAGACCCACGTAGATGATGATGATGATGCGGCGACGCCATGCTTGAGTTGTCCGCCGACTGACGTTGTACGCATTGGACCCGTCCTTAGCCCAGCCCTATGGCTACTCTTGGTCCTTCATCCGTTCTGTATTTGGATTCCTTGCGAGGCCAGCGTGGCATATCTTTAAATAGCGAGTGAAAAACCACCCATACTGGGAGGGTCCTGCGTTGACTCGGCTCGAATGTCGCCAATGAAAAAGTGTGTGTGTTGGGTGCATGTGTAATTGGCCTGTTATTGTCTCTGCAGAGTTCCCGATGAGAGTTATGCTGAGCAAGCGAATGGGGCCGCAAAACAGGAGCATGAGGAGGTTCAGAAAGTCCCGGTCGAGTACACAGACTCTGCGCCGAACGAGAAGAAGAAGAAAGAGAAAAAAAAACGTGACCGAGAGGTCGGGGTGACGATCAAGGTCGAGGAGACGATGGTGGTCGAGGAAGTGGTGGAGCATCGTCATAAAGAAAGAAAAAAGAAGAAATCCAAACGGAAAGGGGAAAGTGATGGAGAAGAACCAATCTGTGACGGCGTCACCAAGCTTCCTGTGAAAGAGGAGCCTGAAAGTGAACTCTGCACGGAGATTGGCAGTGAAGCTTGCACGAGCCAAACCGAAGCTTCTGTTAGCCCAGACCAGAAGAAGAAAAAGAAGAAGAGGCGGCGTGACAGGGATGAGGAGGGGAGCACGGTGCCGCTGAGCGACGGATCCCGCTACCTGAGCAATGACGCGGGACACGAGGCCAATGGAACTTTGACCTCTGACCCAGAAGCCCCAAAGAAGGAAAAAAAGCGTAAGAGGAACTCCGTTGAGGATATTTCGCTTTCAGAATCGCCACTGCCTAAATCCAAAAGAAGAAAGTGAGCCACAGGGCACGGACTTCTCACGATACCAAAGACAATCACCTCGGTGCGAGCCGTTTGCACCAGGAATGCGTTGTCTGACCCTAGTCGTGTTTATGCCTTTGCCTGTGTCGAATAACCACATTTCGTATGTTTTTGATTACCGTGGTTGAAGCTACTTTTTATTTAAATTTGAGATGGTGAGTTTGAATAAAAGTCGTATAAAAGTTGTATAATCAGTTGGAAAACCTACGTATACATGTTTACACCAAGAAAAGTGCACAGCATCAGCGGCTGTGTGTTGTAACGGCGTGCAGTGGTGTTCGTTGAACAATACACTTGTGAGCTAACTGAGTAAGCTGTCTTTACGTGATACTCTGGAAAATGGTTTATATGCCTGCATAAAGTGATCTTTTATAATTGATTTCCTACACGCTGGTTAATCCCATGGTGTGTTGTAGCCAATGCAGGCTTGCAAATGTGAGTGTTTTGTTGGCATGGGAATTATAGTACATGTATTTTCTGAAACGGTGGGTTGTTGTGGATTGTGTGAATATGGTTTGTTTTGAAACTGGGAGGAGGGTGAGAGTGTCATTTGGTCTTTAAATATTTACCGTATCTTATTTGAAGCTTTCGTGACTGCAGGAATCCACATTCTTTGGTTATTTCGGTAAAGTCACTTCAGTAGAAGAATAATAGATCACGACGTTTCGATAGCAACACAAGCCATCGTCCTCGGGTGAAACAATACAGCAGGCGGACTGCTGAGGCAAGGTGGCAGTAGCTCTCTCGCTTCATTTCCTGCTGCCTCAGCAGTCCGTCTGCTGAGGACGATGGCTTGTGTTGCTATCGAAACGTCGTGATCTATTATGTTTCTACCAACGTGACTGCCGAAAGAACCATAGAATAATGGACCATATGGTGAAGCACTGTAGCCTGCGCTCCATGAACAGAGAAGGAACTACAAACAACAACACCAGCTCTGTCCGCAAGCCCTCTCGTGGCTCGCAGACCTCGACATTGGCATTCAGATCCTGAACATATTGCCGTGCGCAAGAATAGAGTCGTACCTTCAAGCACATGCGCAAGAACAGTCCGCTTTGAAATATACGGCCGTGGGATGTTTACAATGCATTTCAAATATTCGTGTCAGACTCTTTCAAAAGTACCATTAGCCTACGGAACTCTTCCTTGCTTTGGAACATTACAATTAGGGAAAAAGTCTATGTATGTTTAACTTCTTTCGCACGGTACGTAGCCAACCATGTCTATCAGAGGTGCGGGGGAAGGTCAAAAAACAACACAAAAAGCAGTTTTAAAGGAATGAGTTTTTAATCTAGATTTAAAAGTGTGTGGGTTCCTAATCGGAAGGAAGAGCGTTCCAGACGGCCGCAGAAGCGCATCTGAAAGCGCGCGGTGCAGTGTCTGCCTTTGCTTGGTGGCTAGCCGAAAGTCGCCTGCTGCGAGAATGACCAGAGTTCGCGTGATGGTTTGTGCTTTCGTGATTGATGGCCCAGTGCTTTCAGCAATGGCCATGACGTTGAGCTGCATTGCTGGCCAGTGCCCGCTGATGCCCACTCGCCCAAGTCGCGCGAGCCGCGGTGTTGCCAATCCAGCAGGTGGCGATCTCTGTCTGGCCTCGACTTGGAGGGGGGAAGGATGTTTTGTAAGCGTTGGTGGTCCAGCCGTGCCTCGTTGCGTAATCATTCGCATTTGTGGGGCGGTGACACACGGCCTCGGGCAAGGGTCGGCAACCTGCAGCTCCACAGCCACATGCGGTTCTTTAAGGATAAAATGTTGAGTGTTTTTTTACCGAATTCGAAACAAATGGCGGCTCCTTGTTATTTTGGTTGCCGAGCCCTTGACCATGGAAGTCCATATTCTTGGTTCTTTCGGTAAAGTCACGTAGATAGAAAACAAAAATCTGAATTAAAAGCAAAAAAAACCCACGACGTTTCGATCGCAACACAAGCGGTCTTCATCAGGTCGAGAGAAAAGAGGGGGCAAGGGCATCCAAATGTAGCTGCTTATAAGGGCTCCGTAGTGAGTTGACGGGGTAAAGTGCTGCGCCAGAGACAGGGGGAGCGAGAGGGGGTGGAGATGGGAGGGGGGGATTGCACCTCGCTGCACTCATCCACACTGCTGACGGGAGAGGTTGACAAGGAAACACAAGTTCAAGTCATGACCCAAAGTGGTTGATGACATCTTTCAAATGATTGCTGAGTTTTAAACCGTCGTCTCGGTTGAAATTGTGTTTGTGTCTGTATATATGGATGGCTTCGTGAGCGAATCTTTGCTGATAGCCAGTCGGCTTGCAAAGTACCATCGTCTTAGAGAAGTCCAGTTTACCATGCGAGTCCAATTTACCATGGAAGTCCAATTTACCATGGAAGTTAATTTTACCATGGGAGTCCAATTTACCATGGAAGTTCATTTTACCATAGAAGTTCATTTTACCATGGGAGTCCAATTTACCATGGAAGTCCAGTTTACCATGGGAGTCCAATTTACCATGGAAGTCCAGTTTACCATGGAAGTTACATTTACCATGGAAGTTCATTTTACCATAGAAGTTCATTTTACCATGGGAGTCCAGTTCACCATGGAAGTTCATTTTACCATAGAAGTTCAATTTACCATGGAAGTTCATTTTACCATGGGAGTCCAATTTACCATGGAAGTCCAGTTTACCATGGGAGTCCAGTTCACCATGGAAGTTCATTTTACCATAGAAGTTCAATTTACCATGGAAGTTCATTTTACCATGAGAGTCCAATTTACCATGGAAGTGCAGTTTACCATGGGAGTCCAGTTCACCATGGAAGTTCATTTTACCATGGAAGTTCATTTTACCATGGAAGTCCAATTTACTATGAGAGTCCAATTTACCATGGAAGTCCAGTTTACCATGGGAGTCCAGTTCACCATGGAAGTTCATTTTACCATGGAAGTTCATTTTACCATGGAAGTCCAATTTACTATGAGAGTACAGTTTACCCCATGGGCGTCCAATTCACCCCATGGGAGTCCAATTGACCATGGAAATACAGTTTACCATAGGAGTCCAGTTTACCATGGGGGTCCAGTTTACTATGGAAGTATAATTTACCATGGGAGTCCAGTTTAACATGGGAGTCCAATTACCATTGAAGTCCAGTTCACCATGGGAGTTTATTTTTCCATGGAAGTCCAATGGGAGTCCAGTTTACCCCATGGGAGTCCAATTTACCATGGAAGTGCAGTTGACCATGGAAGTCCATACTCTTAGGGTTTTTCGGTAAAGCCACGTATAAAGAAAAAATAAATGTAATAATAGCATACGACATTTTGATTGCAACACAATTATCAGGTACGAATGAATGAAAAAACAAACCTAGTAAACTTAGAAATATAATGCAATACAACACAGAGAGTCGCCTCTGTTGATTACGTTCTTCCAAAGAGTGCTAAATTTGAGAGGGAGAGACAAAACACAGACACGGAGACACAGACAGACACATAAGCAGAGAGAGATAACACAGAGACACAGAGAGAGACACACACATAGGCACCGAAAGAACCAGAGAGTAATTTACCGAAAGACCCAAAGAGTATGAATTCCTGCCGTCACGAAAGCTTTAAGTCAACATGGAAGTCCAATTTACCATGGGCAGGGCTCAGAAACCCGCGGCTGCGTTGCTGCATGCGGCTCATCAAGGAGTGTTTCGCGACGTTACTTGTCACGAACCGTCCCGTATTCACCACACCGTACATTGCGGCTCGTGAAATATTTAGTTTATAAATTTGTGTTTGACCGAATTCGAACAAAAGCGTCTTCTCTCCTTGTTACTTTGCTTGGCGACCCGTGGCCCAGCGGGTGGCCCGTTCTCCGCATCCAAGCGTCCGCCCTGGATTATTCCCGCGAGTATCACCACCTTGACAATACGCGTCGTCTGCCTCCCAGTGGGGTTCCATGACCCCGTGACCGCCATTCGCAAGAGGAGCCATTGTGTGCTGGCATCAGAGGTCGGAACATGCCAAAGATTGCGCGAAATTGCTCCATTGGGATTATGCACAGCAGCAATCGTCGTCACCCCCCCCCCAACTACTGACAGATTAATGCCCCAGGTCACTCTTGCAAATTAGCCTCATGGTCCCTCGACTCCTCACCTGGTGAATTAAAGTGAAAGAGAAAAAGTCTGATAATTGTTTTTTTACCCTTTTATCTGGCAACAAAACTGACACCTTTTTTACAAGGAGTCATGTTTGCATAGACCACAATACCTGCAGTCAAAATGCAAACAAAAAACATAACTCTGATAATGTATGCACTGTCCTTGAAGTTGATTGGTCCACACCCGAGACAGCTTTCCTTAGAGCCTAGTCTCACATGGTGTTGGACCAGATGACGCCAAAAGGCGCACAACTCAAAGACAATGCATTTGGCCCAACACCATGTGAGACTAGGCTCTAAGGAAAGCTGTCTCGGGTGTGGACCAATCAACTTCAAGGACAGTGCATACATTATCAGAGTTTATTTTGTTTGCATTCCGACTGCAGGTATTGTGGTCTATGCAAACATGACTCCTTGTAAAAAAAAGGTGTCAGTTTTGTTGCCAGATTAAAGGTTAAAAAAACAATTATCATTGTTTACTGGCAAATGAGGTTCCAATGGTGATAGAAAAAGTCGTGCACAGGACAGCTGCGTGGCTGAACCGGAGGAGGCTCACTTTCGCCTCTGAGCGCACTCAAACCAATCGCCGGCGCGCGGGTGTATAGCCGGCAACCGCGAATTACAACGACAAAACACTGAACACGTTGGTCAATAACTTCGGCGGGCGCGGTCCTCACCCACCCCCCACGACCCCTCAATTCCTGAGCTCCCTCCCCTCTCTCACGTGAGC
This sequence comes from Lethenteron reissneri, assembly GCF_015708825.2. Taxonomy (NCBI): domain Eukaryota; kingdom Metazoa; phylum Chordata; class Hyperoartia; order Petromyzontiformes; family Petromyzontidae; genus Lethenteron; species Lethenteron reissneri. The sequence goes on along the minus strand of NW_026890775.1, from coordinate 9,812 downwards.
CCGCCAAGGGGCGTAGAGCGTACCGACCTGGCAGCGCCGTTGCGTCTGCAGACGCGGTGGGTGATAGATCACATGCGGGCACGTCTAGCATCGGTGTTCCCATGCCAAGCAAAGGGGGGTTGGGTCACGGGAATTTACGGTCACGTTTGGCAGGTGTTGTGCCCCTATAGGCGTGGGCCCACTTATAGATATATACAGTGGGGAGGGTGTTTTATATTTGTTTTAACAGTACAGTGCATTCAAATAAAACGCCGCTTCTTTAGCAAGTGTCCACACGCCGTTTTAGAGGAAGATTTGTTGGGGGTTTGTTTCTTCGGCTCATTACCCGTTTATTTTAGCCGGGCGCTGGTCGCTATGCACGTGGCCTGTAACCCAGCACGGCGTCGTGATGCGAGGGTTGGTGAATCACATGCACACACACGCGCACACACACACGCACGCACACACGCACGTTAGAAAACTCCCTTCCCATGGGCTTCGAGGAGGCCTAACCCCGGCATGCCAGGAGCTGCCGTCGGCACAGTAAAAGGCAGACTCCGCCTGTTCCAGCCGCATGGGATCGACTGTTGCCTCCTCGCACGTGTGTGCGTTGTCTCCGGCTGCTCCGGGTTGCCCCCACACATGCAGATGCTCATTAATTGGCGATAACGCCTTCGTTTATACGGCAGCGCCGGATTATACTAGTAGCACAAGTAGCTACTACATACATGTGTAGTAGCTACTACATATGTAGTAGCTACTACATGTGTAGTAGCTACGGGCCCCGCACTTTCAAGGGCCCCGCGCTAAATGCTTTCAAGCTATCAATTCCGGTTCAGTGATTCTGCACTTGCTCTATTACTATAGTACTATACTGCATTCAACTTTTATGAACGGCTGAATGTTTAAGGTTAGCGATTTGTCGTATTATCTCGCTGTATAGCAAATGAAACAATACAATTACTTTACTATGCAAGTTAAAAATGCATGTGTTTTAATATTGACGTGTGTTTTTATTTATTTAGGGCCCTTTATAACATATGCTACAGGCCCCGCACTCGCTTAATCCGGCACTGATATACGAGGACCGCAGAGCTCGGGAAATCGCTGGTAGTGCCGGCTCACCGCCCAGCCGCACGCCTTTCCCGCTCGACTGTGGTTCCGCGTGGCGCCTCTTGAGCCAGTCGCCCCCCTCCACCAGAGTGAGCGGATAACCGCGTGAATGTGGCGGCCCGTTGCAGGTTTGTCAATTGTCATTTTTGCACCGCGGGATTTATTTTTAGCGTCGCCTGCGTCTGCGCGATTGGCGTCTGCGCATTCTCAGCAGCTCTTTGACAAAGGCCACGCTGCCTATCGGGCCCTCGGGACGGCGCGGTGGCAGCTGCCAGGGCTGCTGGCAGGGGAGGGAGTGGTGTGCCCAGGTACTCTTCGCCTGGCTGTGCCCCTGACACGTCTGGAGCCCTCTTAATTATGCAAGAAGCAGGATATAAAAAACAATGCTGTAACATTATAACCCCCATTGTCTTGTGGATGTAATTGTGTTCGTACGATCCTCAAAGCGCACCTGATAAAGCTAGGACTGTTTGGAGCACATTTGACACTGAGTGAGTGTCTCGGCTGGTCCAGAAGAGGGCAGCGGCGTGGAAGGTCGGGGAGGGTTTTTCAAATACCCCAACTCACAAACGGAACGCTCCCGAGTATAATAACCAACACCTGCCCGCTTCGCCGTGTAAGCTATTGTGTAACTGCACATGTGGTTTGCTCTTTGCCCGTTGCATTTGAGCGAAGGTGGTGCACTTGGATGGGACCCCCCCCCCCCCCCTTCCTCTCCAGCCGGCATCGTGCCCGCATTCCGCATTGGTCAATCACTCAAAGCGTCGATGTTCAAACACACAAGGGGCTCCTTTACAGCAAGTGACTCAACCCGCAGTTCGGCAAATTGGCAGGCACACAACGGTGTGGTGAGCGGGCCATATTCGCTTCACCCTCCCCATCTCAAGGATAGCCCCCTCGGTTCACTATTATCGTGACACGCAGTTCATTTGCGCTTTGTTGAAGAGGAATTGGTCCTCGTTCAAAGTAACTCCGAGTGTGTTTTTGACGTAAGTAACAATTTGCATAGGTAGACCTATCAAATCGAACGGGTGCCAAAACATACCATTGGCTTAATCATATGCCTCGGTAAAAATTTATCTTTTTTTTACTCTGCAAAGGCAACGTTTTTGTTTGAATTGCGCCCAATGCCTGTGTTCTTGTGCCCAATTAATGTTCCGTCTGTCCACGGGGCGTTCTGCTTCGGTGCGTGAATGTAAAAAAAACAACAACGATCGGGTCTGCATTTCACCCCAAACCTCAAACTCCTGGAAAACATCTCTCTCGAGTTGAGCGCGGCACCGTCGGCGAGTCGATACCCGCCTAGACGGCTCGGGGCGAGAGAGCCGCTTTGAGATGTTCACTCGAGGCCACGTGGTTTGGCGAATGGCCCAAAAAAACGCGCCACTAACACCTTTGAAGATTCGGTGCGGCAGTCCGGCCGATCGAACAACCACTCGAACATATATATTCGAAACCTTTCGCGTGATGCCAGGGGCAGTTCGGAGTCGATGGGAAAAGCGTTATGTGTGCCTTGTTTGTGTCACAGCGCGCCTATGGGAAGAACTTATGCGTGTCTTCCTAATGGTCACGCTTCACAATTTGGCAGTCGCAGGCGAACGCTGTTGGAACAGCCTTGGCTGGGAGATGAAGAATTGTAGCATTTCTCGTCCTGCGGTGCCAGGGTTCACGAGTTGAAGCCCTCATTATTGTTACTTCTGACGACGCTTTGTGCGTAGACATGTGAACTTTTCCATGTCTTGAGCTTCCAACAGCGTGCCATTGTCAGTCAGGGTCATGACCAACTTTTCCTTCAATTCCCTATTCAGTTCGCTGCATCTCCCAATAGATGGGAGTCCATCCTAAGTTTTTTTTCCTGTTGCCAAGTTTATTATATTCGTTAATTGCAATGAATTGACATGCGAGTGATGGATACAGTCAGACTGGCGCAGAGGCCAAAGGAACGACAACAAGTCGTTGGAGACTCACGCTCTCGCTCTCAAGGACCCCGGGAACACACGCGGCGCCACTGTCCGCATTGTCATCGCCTCGTCGTAAAGCGTAGCGAGTGCAGAGCACGCCGCCACGGATGAGAGTAGCCAGGGCTTTACACGGCGGCTGCGTAGACGCAGGGATGTCCTCGTCTCTGCAGGAGAAATGTTACGAGAGCGCACAGCTGCGTCCTGCCCGAGTCATTCAGCAGCAGCAGCAGCAGCAGCAACAACAGTGGCCACTTCCAGCAGTGCCCTCGAAGGCCACGTCTGGCATTATTTTTTTAGTGCGTTCGGTTCGGGTCCATAGCCGTTCCCCCGATGTTACTCGGTAGCCGCTTGAGACGTTCCTCTCTGTCTCTCTGCCCCCCCACCCCTACCCCCTGTGTCGCGTAGTGGAGATGGGGGGGGGGTGCTCGACAGCGGCTCACGATGTTGAAACTACCGCGAGGCTTTGCTTGGCGGACGCCGTCGTTCTTCTGCTGCAGCAGCAGCACGGAGCTGTGATTGCAGCGATCGCTCTTCAACTTTGATGGGGGGGGGGGGGGGGGCAAGTGAACCAGCGGCCACTGGCAGTGGGGAGCGAAGGCAACGCAACCTGTGCGTGCGTGCGCGCCGGGAATGAAGTCGCACGAATCCAAAGGCCATTTACAATAAATCAAATTACACGCCGGTTCTGGGCACCGCCTGAAGGGGCTTGGTTTTTTGTTGCTCACTTGCTCGCCCCCAAGCGGGCTCGGGTTTACATTCCAGCCGTTATCTGCACGGCCAAGACAACAAGGCCGTCTTTGTTTCCACCAGGTAAACAGGTCCGGGAGTTAAGAGGCTCCGCCGCTTTTTGGCCCAGTACGGTCGGCTTGTGGGCGTCGCGTTTTTTTTGTTTTTTGTTTTGTTTTTAGCCCTCTGCTGTCAGCGCTGCCGAGTGGTTTGGGTTAGGGGCTCAACGATTTGGGGGAAAATATCTAATTGCGATTTTTCTGACAGATATTGCAATTGAATTTTTTTAAGTCAAGGTTCAGTTCAATATTCGCTGTGTAATAGATTTAAAACATGTGATGGAGCATTACCACATGATACCATCAAAATATGAACCGCTCCATATATTATAATGCGAGGATGAGAACTTAAAATATATTAATTGCTTCCAATATGAATTTATTAAAATGCTTTAATTGAAATAAAACAATCAAACATAGAACAATTGTTAAGTTAAATAAAGTTATAATAATAAAAACAATTCCAATAAGAAAGTAGTATGACTTTTCAAATCGCAAAAAATCGCAGCCGTTGCGATTTGCTAATCGCATTATTTCAAATTTCGATTTGAAATCGATTAATGGCTCAGCCCTAGTTTGGGTTGGGTGGGGGTCGCTCCGCTTTGTTCGCGCTCTTCCCAAATGTGGATTGAGAGCGAACTCGCAACCCCACACGTCCTTTTGGACGTGACCGTCCCCGTCCGACCCTCCAGCCAGCCAGCAAAACTTATTGTTCTTCTTGATATACAGAACAGTACTTGTACGCGTGATAGAATGTGATAGCGTGTCCCGCGCATTGGCGTGGGATGCACGGCCGGGATAGAAGCTGGTGGTGGGGGTGGGCAGGCGACACGTCAGAACGCACGAACCCTGCTCAACGTGCGCGATGACGTCACCACACTGCATGCTGTGGGTGACGTCATCGCGCACACGTGCTCGACGACGTCACAACCGCGCACGAGCTCTCGCCATGCGACAACCAATCAGCAGCCGTGAAGCCAGCTTATTGCAACACTCGTTCTCTTTCTGAGATGCTACGATAATCTACGCAGCTTTGTGACAAAGGCTTTTAGAATCCACTGCTGGGCGAAGGCCTTCCGATGTCACGCTGCTCATGGTGGGGCTTTTCATGTCCGTGTTCCATCTCGCTCATTCGTGACGGGGAAGAGACGGTGGAAGGGGCGGGGTGCACCCGCGACTGCTTCAGATATCAATCATCACCGATGCTCGTCGTGTCCCGCAATAGAACTCAGGTCGCCGGGTTCATAGCGAAGTGCGCGCGCTAAACCACTGCGCTGCCGTGTGGCCCCAGTCGTCTTCTAGGGGGGGGGGGGGGTGCAATATGTGCAGACTCTGTCTCTGGCACTACTGTTGTTCCCTGCCAGCCCCAGACAGATCTGCTGAGCTGTGTGCCTTGTAATGAAGTCACTGATATACAATTCAATCACCGGTCCCTGAGATGCACCATTACACCTGGAAATGGGCCGTCCATAAATGATGTCACGCGATTTTGGACGATTTTTTACCCCCCCGCCCCCTCGTCACACGGCGTCACAAAAAGTTAGACCCCCCCTCAGATATGACGTCACAAAGCTCTGCCCCCCCCCCAAAATAAACATGCTTCAAATCTCTTTAAACTATTGTGATTGTAGTGCTTATTTAATGTGGCGCTGCACTCTGAAGTTGTAGGAGAAAACATTTATTAAAAAGTATATTTAATTAAGTAGAACGCGTTGTCTATATTTATTTAAAGTCGCGCATTTTGATGTGACGTCACATTTCTCAACTCCCCCCCTCGTCACACATCGTCACAATGTCTGACCCCCCCCCCCCTTAGGTGCGTGACGTCATTTATGTACCGCCCCTGAGTGATGTGTGGAGCAGACGACAGTTGGCTGCATTGGCCGGCAGCATGGAAGGATGCAATGCATTGTGGCGTTGAAGCTTGTGACTGTAACCTCAACGTCCAACCAAAAGTGCACGACGACTACTCATCGGGCAATCGAGACGGAGTGTAATTTCTGCGGGGACTTCCCCCCCACAATGTTTGCCGCACAGTTATAGGCAGGCTGTTGGAAACCCAAAAAAAGATAACAATAAAGGCCATTTACTTTTTTCGAATTCGGTCAATTAAAAAACCCCGACATATTTCAAGAGTGGCGGTCCTTAATCAATACCAATCACGGAGCAGAGTCTCCCCTTAAAGAGCCGCATGCTGGCTCAGGAGCCGCGGGTTTTCCGACCCCTGGTCACGCGGGTGTTGGACTATTCAGATTCGTTTGCTGCTATAAATGTCCAAATGATGACACTTTTTTAAAAAATCTCTCATTTGTGGCCAGATCGCTTTTGAGCAATACGTTTATACCTCGGTGGGTTTTGTCGGGTAGGATAGGGATGGTTTACTTTTATTTGTATCTGTTTGAGTGATATGTTTACCTTTCTTGTCATGTATAAATGTGTCGTAACCCTCCACACCCGACACGCGATCTAACCCAAAACACATTTTTATTCATAATATTGGTCGCGAAAGCCGACGTGTAAAATGTTTGTGTATTGTTTGTTGCAACGTTCTTACCCCGTGCCCCGACTGGACATTTGTGAAATTTAACTTTATAGCTCATCGGAATCCTCCAGTATAAATATTCTGATATTATTTTGAGCGCATCCGCTGGAATGACGCGTTGAACTCTAACGCCGCAGTGGGGATGCGTGCGTGCGTCTGACCTCAACATCATCGACGGAAATTGTTGAAAGTTCACGACCTTTGTCCGATAGTGGCACAGTTACCCAGATTTCCCAAAGCCTAGAAGCAGGAACGAGACGACGCTGGCTGTTTTTAAACAATGATTGTAACGATGATCTGCGCTGTGTGGTAACATCTGCACCGTTGCAGGACACCCATGAAATGGAGCCGAACAGCTTTAATTTGGCCCTTTCTGCTGAAATAAATACAATCTAAATCTAGCCACAAACGGCTGCCACTTGGTTAAGTAAATTACATCCATAAATTAAGTTGTATATATATCTTAATATGGACTAAATCGTTAAAAACTAGACAATACATATTGGAATTGACATTATTTACGTTAAATGTCCCCTTTCTCAAAACCATATTTTACTGCAGTCTTTGTGTGTGGGTGGGTTTATGTGAGTATCAGTGGCGAGCGGAGCGTAGCGGTTCGCGCTGCGCTACGAACCCGGCGACCCGAGTTCGATTGCCTCTTAAGACCAATTGGTGGAAATTTTAACCGGTCCAGGGCCTCCCCTAGGTAAACTCAGCCTTAAATGAGTACATTGTGTGGTGTGTGAATATCAGCACCCATCTCGTGTTCCGGTGCTCGCTAAATGCACTTTCCCCAGTAGTCTCTTGCAGGCTATACAAGGTGGGGGGGGGGGGGGCAGGGATCTTTTTACGTCTAAACGGAATGTGTCAATGTATTCGTGAGCGTACATTCTCATAAGTGGTGGAGGTGTTGTATACGTGTTGTATACGTGTGGTATCGTGTTGTATACGTGTTGTATTCGTGTTGTATACGTGCTGTATTCGTGTTGTATACGTGCTGTATTCGTGCTGTATAGTGTTGTATACGTGTTGTATGCGTGTTGTATACGTGTTGTATACGTGCTGTATTCGTGTTGTATACGTGTTGTATTCGTGTTGTATGCGTGTTGTATACGTGTTGTATACGTGCTGTATTCGTGTTGTATACGTGTTGTATTCGTGTTGTATACGTGTTGTATTCGTGTTGTATACGTGCTGTATTCGTGTTGTATACGTGTTGTATTCGTGTTGTATACGTGCTGTATTCGTGTTGTATACGTGCTGTATTCGTGTTGTATACGTGTTGTATTCGTGTTGTATGCGTGTTGTATACGTGTTGTATACGTGCTGTATTCGTGTTGTATACGTGTTGTATTCGTGTTGTATGCGTGTTGTATTCGTGTTGTATACGTGCTGTATTCGTGTTGTATACGTGCTGTATTCGTGCTGTATACGTGTTGTATACGTGTTGTATGCGTGTTGTATTCGTGTTGTATACGTGCTGTATTCGTGTTGTATACGTGTTGTATTCGTGTTGTATACGTGTTGTATTCGTGTTGTATGCGTGTTGTATACGTGTTGTATACGTGCTGTATTCGTGCTGTATACGTGTTGTATACGTGCTGTATACGTGTTGTATACGTGTTGTATGCGTGCTGTATGCGTGCTGTATGCGTGTTGTATGCGTGCTGTATACGTGCTGTAGACGTGTTGTAGACGTGTTGTAGACGTGCTGTATACGTGTTGTATACGTGTTGTATACGTGTTGTATTTGTGCTGTATACGTGCTGTATGCGTGCTGTATGCGTGTTGTATGCGTGCTGTATACGTGTTGTAGACGTGTTGTAGACGTGCTGTATACGTGTTGTATACGTGCTGCATACGTGTTGCATACGTGCTGTATACGTGCTGTATACGTGTTGTATACGTGTTGTATTCGTGCTGTATTCGTGCTGTATACGTGCTGTATTCGTGTTGTAGACGTGCTGTATTCGTGCACGATCTGCGGCGATGCTGGCGGAGTCACGCTGGACGATGCTTCATTGTGGCCGCCACCTGAGTAAACATCTCGCTGCGGAGGAGGAGGAGGAGGGGCCCATCGGGGCGCGCCGCGTGTGTGCCGAACGAGCTCGCGAGCGACTCGCCGCTTGTCAAACAGACGCGGCTGACGCTCCTTAATCCCAAAATCTGAGGGTCTCCGTACGAGCCGCCCGCTTTCCGACCCGCCTTAAATCGCGACGCCACCCAGAGGGTGGCTTTGAATGTCGGTCACACGACTGCACGGGCCCGTGAGTCGTGGGTTGTGATCTTTTCTTTTGCCAGACTATGAGCCTGGCTGCCAAATCCACCCTGGTTTGCGGCCCCAGATGCCACATCTGAGTGTGGGGTTGTGTGTTGGCAGCAACTGGACGTGCAATGTGTGTGGTTTTATCCTTTAAAGCCACGCTGAGTCTGACAATTATATTGCAGTAGGGTCCTGGCTCGGTGTGTCTTTGGGAAGTTGGCCGATTCCATACAAGTGATCCGCTGTTGAGAGGTGGAAATTGGAAATGCGTTGCAAAAATAAAAAACCGTACTATTAAAATGTCGCCGCTTTAGTCCTGAACGCGAAAGTTGTTTTTCACACGCAAGCAGATTTTCAAAATTGTAAAACTGTTGGGTTTGAAAGCAAAATGTGCCGTAATAAGCACACTGCCACTCCGTGTACCTGCACAATGGGGTTCCGTCTGCGAGTAACGCTGGGAGATCCAATGAATGACCCCGCGGGTTCTTTGTTGAATGTTTAGCTTTGAAGGCATTTCGGATGGCTTAATCGGCTCAAAAAGGAGTCGGGCGAAGGTGAGTCAAGCAGGGCCAACTTTGTACCGACGACGCTCGTTCATCACCTGCGAGAATTACGTGCTTGTGGTAAGCGCGCTTTGATGTTTGTTGTCTTAGCGCTGAGCTTAAGCGACACATTAAAGAGGGCACCACCACCGCTGCAATATCAACTTTGTACAAGCGCGATTTAAACATTCGACGGAAAGTTTAATCCCCCCCCCCCCCCACCACTTTTTCGAGTTCAGATGTATGAGTCGTAGTAATTGGAACATTTCGGTTATTACACATTTATGCATGCGTTACGCACCGTGTTGTGGAAGCTGCATTGTTGGCTACGTACGGTGCGAAAGAAGTTCGACGTACGTAAGTAGAGTTACAATTATATATTGTGGGTGTACATAAAGAGCGCGATTGTGTTGTTGTGTTCACGCAGAGAGCGACCTCCAATTGAGCTGAATGTTTAAGAGAGCACATTGACAGGAGGCGTTGGTTGCCGGAGCAGAGATCGTGCGGGTGAGAGTCGGGTGAGACGAGAAGAGAGAGAGAGTTTGGGCGAGGATCTATTAAGCACGGTATTATTTTTTTACTTTCCACGGTAAAATGTTGTTTGAAAATTTGTTGGAAAATACTCGA
>NW_026890774.1:0-9266 GCF_015708825.2 Lethenteron reissneri | reverse complement strand
AATCCCCATTTAGTGGGGACTCTATTGACGCCTGGACGGAGCATACTGCTCAGTGGGGACGGCACTACACCGGCCACCTGTCTCCCGGTGCTGTCCTTTACGCTTCGCAGCTGGCATTGATTTAAGAGAGCAGGGGCATAGGACGGGTTCAGACACCAGTGCCACGAATGCTCGCGTGCGTCACGTTCACGGTCGGAAATCAAACACAGGTCACCGGGATTGTTACGCAGTTTGCAAACCACCATCCTTGCAACTGCCCCCTTACATACAGATGTGCACATGCACAGATAACACTTCAATGTTTGTAAATGGAAGGGAAAATACCAAACCTCATTTGAGCACTTATCAATGTTGGTGGGGCCATTGTGTGGTGTTGATTCTCGGCATGACCAGACCTACAAGGCGCTGTCATGGCCAAGGGAATGCATGAGCGTTTGGTGAATGTGGGTCACCGAGTGACACAGGGATACTCTCGTTGGGTGTTTCGTTCTACACGTTACACCCAAAGTGCGGAGTAACAAAGAAGTGGCAATGACCTGTGTTCGTGCGTGTGTGTTCGTGCGTGTGTGCGCGTGTGTGCGTGTACGCGTGCGTGTGTGTTCGTGCGTGTGTGTTCGTGCGTGTGTGTGCGTGTGTGTTCGTGCGTGTGTGTTCGTGCGTGCGCGCACATGCGAGCGCGTGCGCGTGCGTGCGTGTTCGTGCGTGTGTGCGCGTGTGCGCACGCGCGAGTGTTGTTGTTTTTGGGGTTAACCCACTGTGCCACAACCCTTGCGACTCAGCCTTAAATTATTAGCCTGTGGGGGGTGGCTGAACATCAGCGCTGGAGAGAAAAAGTCACGTGCATATTTCTCGGTGCCGGTCACACCACGTCTTATTGCCACGTCTTATCGGCATCGAGAATGCACAGGAGACAGGCTTGCAGGCATTGCTGGTCCATGGACCCGCGAGTGTCGTAAAACAAAAATATAATTGCTCACTTCACGGCGCTTGGCTGAACAATCTACACGTGCTCATGGACGTGGCCTGCGTTCGTTGTCACCTGCTCAGCGACGCATCTCTTTAAAACGCAGCAGCAAACATGTCGAGTCACTCATTCAATTGTCCACCTTTTACCAAAAGCCATGAATACAGTAAAAAAAAATAAGAAGCACCATCAGCAACATCTCACTTTGAACGACGGCCAAGTCATCACAATTCTAGCAGGGTGAGTTCGTAGTCGGTGGCGGGGGGTGTGATCAGCACAAGGTTGGGCTGTAAAAAGTTTATATTTAGACTCGGGGTGGAGTCATGAGATAAAGGCATGAGTGTGCTTTGTGGGCCTCTTGTTTATGAACCCAGAAAGGGTTCCGGTTTTTATGGGTTCTAGACTACCCCAACGCGGTTTGGGATGCCAAAAAATATATGTATACAAAAAATAAGCCACAATTGTTGCTTAAAACATGGTAGACCACAGTACAACAGGAACTATTTCGATTTAAAGCTTTCGTGACTGCAGGGATTCATCTTCTTGGTTCTTTCGGTAAAGTCACGTAGAAGGGAAGTAAAAATAAAACATAATAAAATAAAATATTTTATTTTATTATGTAAAGTCACGTAGAAGGGAAGTGATAAAATAATAAAAATAAAACATAATAAAATAAAATTTTATTATGTTTTATTTTATTATTTTATTACTTCCCTTCTACGTGACTTTACCGAAAGAACCAAGAAGATGAACAGGAACTATTTCAAGTAGAATTCAGTGCTCATCTCCATTAGCGACCATGCCGCCAGTTGTATACATTCCACAATCATTTGGCAGGGGAATGGACTATTGTTGGGATGGCCCATGTTGGTGTCTCAACTCTCGTTCTTAATGTCTCGCCGCTTAAAGGATGATTTGCTGGATGTTTCATGGTTGGAATTTGAACTCCTGGCGTTACGATGTAAGTGTTTTACGACTGAAACAAGTGTCATCCAGCCAGAATGTAATGATTGAACGATACCGTGCATTCATTACATCTTGAGACAATACCTTATGTAGATGTGCTGTTTACATTTTTTTGCTGCTGGTTGGCACTTTACCAAACGCACTCGAATCACAATTGGAAGGTCGCAGGGTCAAATGCTGCCAAGGGGTAGAGTGAAAGCATCATTCATCAGTAATATTTAAATACGTACCTCTGTGGGAAATTTATTTTATTATGAACAGACTAGCGCCTCCTAAAGAAATGTGGAACTTCACCACTTGTTCAGGGCTTCAATGCAGATAAAAACTACCCTATGATTGACTAGTATTGCACTTTATATAAATTAATTACGTACTGCATCATCAAGATCATATGATAGTTACCCCCAGAGTAATGCTCGTTAGTTGGGAACAATCCGGCATATGCTGCAACTACCGAGTGGCTTTCGTCTCACAGGATGCAATGTTCTGACGAGACCCGACTAAAAACTGGTCCAATGTTTTCTTGCTGGAAAAAATGATCAGGAACAACGTCCTTAGTTTTAGAATAACACCGAATTATTTTGTCAGCACTCAGCAATGTGAATGCACTTTTACCAAAGTAAACGCATGCAAACTAAACTATTTCTCATTTCACCAGGTAAAGCACTGTAGCTTGTTTTCAGAAGCCACCTGGCTATCACCAATGATAGCTCAACGAAGGGGCTGATGAAGTGACAACTTACCGCATACAAATACTGAAAGACACTCGCGTTGGGACGCCGATCCACGCCACACGACTGTGCAATTGTGACGACCCCAATGTGGCAATGAGCCGCCCCAATGCGGCGTGCAAAACACACGAGCGCGGAGACACTCGGCTTTGGATTTTCGTTGCACGCGCACCTGCCATGCCCTCCCACTCTAGAGGCATGTTTCTCAATGTGGAGGGAAAACCCGGAGGACCCGAAAAAAAATGCACGCGACCACACGGTGGAGAACATTGCAAACTCCAAACATGCAGCAGCATGCATCAGGGTTGGGACCAAACCCACGAGCTCCTGTACACCAGGCGAGGTAGTAAACATCTCGCCACGACGGTGCTGCATGTGGCGATGCTGCGATTGCTGTGGTCCACAATACAATGTAACAACATGAAACACGTTTGTCAATTCCACAATGTGAGGCCTTAAAGAAAACATAACTCGTGATGTTTTCAGGAATATCCCTTCCTCATAGCACATACATAGAGAGGCCAGAGGAGACAGGTTGGATAATAAGAGTTGGAGACTGTACTTTACACCATGGGGCCTGATGAGAATTGAATTTAAGAAGTCATCTGATTACCAAATGTGTTTTTTATTGGCATACGCATAGTTACTGTAACTATTGAGTAACAGACGAGCCCCTTCGATAATAAAAACGTATTGTTATTCAATACACTCCTTATATCGAGAGTGAAATTCTAAAATGTTGCTGGCAGATCGTATTGTGGGAAGATTTGCCAATTAACTGTTATTATTTCTTCATGTTACTTATAGTGTCATACAACTTGTTAGGCAATATGGCAATGTCTAGAAATTGTCACCAATAAGCCTTTGGACTTTCACTGACAGTTAATTATCTCGCTGGGGATGTTTTTTCTTCTGAACTATTTATAAAGGTCAGAGCTGCATTGCGTACATTGCATTAAAAATATATACACATGATGGACGGTCCGCCCACAGGCCCATGACATCAATTGTGAGAACACAGAAGGTTCATAGGCTCACATTCCAGTGGGAGGTTGACTCATCATCGTCATCAACCATCTGGGTTCTATAAAATGAGTACTACTTTGTCGTGTGATTTTGGACGAGAAGTGATGGGTACGTGGCATATTCACCAGGGTTGCCAGGAGAGATGAGTATCACCTGTTGCTCACGTGTGCCACCACGCCGAAGTGAGCACTGGGCAGTGCTTGTCTTTGTCGGCCCTGAGTCAGTGGTGTGAATTGTACATTCTTATGGCAGGGGAGTCAATCTTTCCCCGTGATGCCCATCGTCAATGTCCTCTGAGGTGATTGTCGGCCGAGTTGAACGTCACTTGGAATCTGAACCCGCAACCTCGTGAATAAAAAAAATAAAAAAATGATAATGCCGAACAAAAATACGTTTTTCCGTGTTTTTCTTGAAAGTAAAAAAGGCCCCAGGACAGTAACTGGTGTGCCAGATGATGAATTATGACAAATATATGACGCATAAAGGTCACACCTTCACGCACTCGAGCAGTGATTGGCAACATTTCAGCAACGCATTAGACCTTCAGGGACATGTTTTTGTGCATTGTAAAGAAATGATGGTGGTGGTGATGGTGGTGATGGTGATGATGGTGATGATGATGATGATGGTGGTGATGGTGGTGATTGTGATGATGATGGTGGTGATGGTGGTGGTGGTGATGGTGGTGATGGTGATGATGGTGATGATGATGATGGTGGTGATGGTGGTGATGGTGGTGATGATGGTGATGATGATGGTGGTGATGGTGGTGATGGTGGTGACAGTGGTGGTGGTGATGGTGGTGGTGATGGTGGTGGTGGTGGTGACAGTGGTGGTGGTGGTGATGGTGATGATGGTGGTGGTGGTGGTGATGATGGTGGTGGTGATGGTGGTGGTGATGGTGGTGATGGTGATGGTGGTGAAGGTGAGGGGTGGTGGTGATGGTGGTGATGGTGTGATGGTGGTGGTGATGATGGTGATGATGGTGGTGATGGTGGTGATGGTAGTGATGGTGGTGATGGTGATGATGGTGGTGATGGTGATGATGATGGGGTGATGGTGGTGATGGTGGTGATGGTTGTGGTGATGGTGATGATGGTGGTGATGGTGATGATGGTGATGATGATGATGGTGGTGGTGATGGTGGTGATGATTGTGATGATGATGATGGTGGTGATGGTGGTGGTGGTGGTGATGGTGATGATGGTGGTGATGGTGATGATGGTGGATAATGATGGTGGTGATGGTGGTGATGATGGTGATGATGAGGTGGTGATGGTGGTGATGGTGGTGGTGATGATGGTGGTGATGATGATGGTGGTGATGGTGGTGATGGTGGTGATGATGGTGATGATGGTGGTGATGGTGGTGATGGTGGTGACAGTGGTGGTGGTGATGGTGGTGGTGATGGTGGTGACAGTGGTGGTGGTGGTGATGGTGAGGGGTGGTGGTGATGGTGAGGGGTGGTGGTGATGGTGGTGATGATGGTGGTGGTGATGGTGGTGGTGGTGATGGTGATGGTGGTGAAGGTGAGGGGTGATGGTGATGATGGTGGTGGTGATGATGGTGGTGATGGTGGTGGTGATGGTGATGACGGTGGTGGTGGCGGTGGTGATGGTGGTGGTGATGGTGGTGGTGATGATGGTGGTGATGGTGGTAATGGTGAGGGGTGGTGGTGATGATGGTGGTGATGGTGGTAGTGATGGTGAGGGGTGGTGATGGTGGTGGTGGTGATGATGGTGGTGGTGATGATGGTGGTGGTGATGGTGGTGATGGTGAGGGGTGGTGGTGATGATGGTGGTGATGATGGTGGTGATGGTGGTGGTGATGGTGGTGATGGTGGTGGGGGGTGGTGGTGGTGATGGTGGTGTAGTGATGGTGGTGGTGGTGATGGTGGTAGATTATGGTGGTGGTGGTGATGGTGGTAGATGATGGTGGTGGTGGTGATGGTGGTGGTGGTGATGGTGATGGTGATGATGGTAATGGTGATGGTGGTGATGGTGGTGATGGTGATGATGGTGGTGATGGTGGTGATGGTGATGGTGGTGATGGTGGTGATGGTGGTGTGATTGTGATGATGATGGTGGTGATGGTGGTGGTGGTGATGGTGGTGATGGTGATGATGGTGGTGATGGTGGTGATGGTGATGATGGTGGTGATGGTGATGATGGTGATGATGATGGTGGTGATGGTGGTGATGGTGGTGATGATGGTGTGATGATGGTGGTGATGGTGGTGGTGATGATGGTGGTGAGGTGATGATGGTGATGATGGTGGTGATGGTGGTCATGATGGTGATGATGGTGGTGATGGTGGTGATGGTGGTGACAGTGGTGGTGGTGATGGTGGTGGTGGTGATGGTGGTGGTGGTGACAGTGGTGGTGGTGGTGAGGGGTGGTGGTGATGGTGGTGGTGGTGGTGATGGTGGTGATGATGGTGGTGGTGATGGTGGTGGTGATGGTGGTGAAGGTGAGGGGTGGTGGTGATGATGGTGGTGGTGATGATGGTGGTGATGGTGGTGGTGATGGTGATGACGGTGGTGGTGGCGGTGGTGATGGTGGTGATGGTGGTGATGATGGTGGTGATGGTGATGGTGGTGATGGTGAGGGTGGTGGTGATGATGGTGGTGATGGTGGTAGTGATGGTGAGGGGTGGTGTGTGGTGGTGGTGGTGATGATGGTGGTGGTGATGGTGGTGATGGTAGTGATGGTGGTGATGGTGGTGGTGATGATGGTGGTGATGATGGTGGTGGTGGTGGTGATGGTGGTGGTGATGGTGGTGATGGTGGTGATGGTGGTGATGGTGATGATGGTGGTGGTGAGGTGGTGGTGATGGTGGTGAGTGGTGATGTTGGTGATGGTGGTGATGATGGTGGTGATAGTGGTGATGGTGATGGTGGTGATGGGTGATGATGGTGGTGATGGTGGTGAGTGTGATGATGATGATGGTGGTGATGGTGGTGGTGGTGATGGTGGTGATGGTGTGATGATGGTGGTGATGGTGATGATGGTGTGATGATGGTGGTGATGGTGGTGATGATGGTGATGATGGTGGTGATGGTGGTGATGATGGTGGTGATGGTGATGATGGTGATGATGGTGGTGATGGTGGTCATGATGGTGGTGATGGTGGTGACAGTGGTGGTGGTGATGGTGGTGGTGATGGTGGTGGTGGTGACAGTGGTGGTGATGGTGGTGATGATGGTGGTGGTGATGGTGGTGGTGTGGTGATGGTGGTGAGGTGAGGGGTGGTGGTGATGATGGTGGTGATGGTGAGGGGTGGTGATGGTGGTGGTGATGATGGTGGTGGTGGTGATGATGGTGGTGGTGATGATGGTGGTGATGGTGGTGGTGGTGGTGATGGTGGTGGTAGTGATGGTGGTGGTGGTGATGGTGGTAGATGATGGTGGTGGTGATGATGATGGTGGTGGTGATGGTGATGATGGTGGTGATGGTGGTGGTGATGGTGGTGGTGATGATGATGGTGGTGGTGGTGGTGATGGTGATGATGGTGGTGACAGTGGTGGTGGTGGTGGTGATGGTGAGGGGTGGTGGTGATGGTGGTGATGGTGGTGATGGTGATGATGGTGGTGATGGTGGTGATGGTGGTGATGGTGAGGGGTGGTGGTGATGATGGTGGTGATGGTGGTAGTGATGGTGAGGGGTGGTGATGGTGGTGGTGGTGATGGTGGTGGTTATGGTGGTGGTGATGATGGTGATGGTGGTGATGGTGGTGATGATGGTGGTGATGGTGGTGGGGATGGTGGTGGTGGTGATGGTGGTGGTGATGGTGGTAGATTATGGTGGTGGTGGTGGTGATGGTGGTGATGGTGGTGATGGTGGTGGTGGTGATGGTGGTGATGATGATGGTGGTGGTGATGATGATGGGGTGGTGGTGATGGTGGTGGTGATGATGGTGGTGTTGGTGGTGGTGATGATGGTGATGATGGTGATGATGGTGGTGGTGATGATGTGGTGGTGTGATGGTGGTGGTGATAGTGGTGATGGTGGTGATGGTGGTGATGGTGATGGTGGCTGTTTTTTCCCATCTACTCAAAGCTGTCTTTAGGCACAAGTAGACTATACAATACTACCACTTGATTGCATTTTCCAACAACAATATTTTAAGGGTGTTGTCACTATTATTATATATCAATTCACTTATTAGTTCATAAGTATTGAGATATGCTATAAATATATTTATACATAGCATACTCGTTCTGAAATATGGACCACAAACTTTAGAGTAGTGGTGCTTCGAAAAGGAAAGCCAAACAAGAAAAGGAGGCAAGGGAGAGAGGCAGTTTTGCTTCAAAGTGTTCCACTCATTGCCAACTTCTTCAAAAACCCTCTGATAGTAATAATGATGAGAGCAGCTCCATTGTCAGCTGTGAGGGACGAACGAGCACTAGATCAGCTTCCAGTAACGTTGTCACTCCCCCAGAGACATCCTTTTGTAATGACAGAGCGCCACCGAGGAACGACGGACGAAGGGCTGCATAGGCACTGCCGTGGTATTCGTAGCCAATCGGAGCTAAGGGTTCATCTGGGCCAAAGGTAATGGGCGGAGCCCGTGGGTGCGGACGGGAAGCGTCCAGGAGGTTCTAGGAGGTGCGTGGCTCGAGCGGAGCCTCGCTCCACCGAGAGCGACGGAAGGAGAGGCATTAGGAGGACTCGGGCTCGGTGTGGGAACCTGGAGTCCAGGACTGCGTCTCCGCCACCTCGTCACGCCACCGGCCACGTGCAGCCCCTGCCGGCGAAGCCCTCTCTACGCCCCGCGCGCCGCCAGTCGGCGGCGAGCGGGAGAGAGCCAACAGAGCCGCGCTGGGACGGCGGCGGACGAGGCAGCGCGCACATCGCGGCAGTGGAGTGAGAGTGAGACCATCCGGAGGGGGGTGTGGAGCCGAGCAGTAGTTGTTAGTCAAAGAAAAGACGCCAGTCTCAACCCGTCGTGGAAGTGCTTATTCCACTTTGAAGGCGAACCCTCAACAGCTGATGGTGGTATACAAGAACCACCGCATTTCTACCTCGGGAATAGTTGGGCAGTTCACAAGAATCAAATGAGCAAGCAAGCCATTCCTGGTGCTATGAGGTCACTGACCCTGCACTTCCAGTGACATTAAGTCAGCGCTTCTTGAAAGAGCAGTCCCCTTCCAAAACCGCAGTGAAACATACCCAGCTTCAGTCCAAGATAGAGCGCTTAGTGGAACGACTAAAGTTTCAACAATGAACTTCTCAACTGTATATTGCCAAATGGGCAGCAGGTTTCTAGACAGTGGCTACTGCACTCACCCTCAACAGGTTGTGTGTCCACTGTTTTGCATTAAAACTGTCTCCGTCAGGCTCGGCGGATTTAGTTGTGGGTTCCGTGGCTGGAAGCACTCTGAAAGAATAGGGGGCCACGAAAAGAGTACAGAACACAGATCATGCACGAGTGTAATGACAGGGTGCTACTGCCAGCCAGCCAGGAGGGGTAAGCATGGTGATGGGCACGTTTATATAAAACACCAGAAGGGGGCGTGTCTGGGTTAAAGGTCAAAGCGGGGTCAGTCAGGAAGCTCGGGAACTTGCCGAAGGTTC
>NW_026890773.1:15000-48732 GCF_015708825.2 Lethenteron reissneri | reverse complement strand
GAGGGGCTGGGTGGGGAGGGTGAGGAGGGGCTGGGTGGGGAGGGGCTGGGTGGGGAGGGTGAGGAGGGGCTGGGTGGGGAGGGGCTGGGTGGGGAGGGTGAGAGAGCTGGGTGGGGAGGGTGGGAGGGGAGGGTGGGGAGGGGCTGGGTGGGGAGGGGCTGGTCACCCCGTGGTGCACTCTGCACGCGAGTGAGGAGCACCGCCCTGAGCGCGCCGTGTCAGTGCAACATCCACGTGGGCGCTGCGGGGAGGGAGTCAGCGCACGTGGTGGGGTGTGAGCGCGGTGAGGGAGGGAGAACGGGGAGAGAGACAGGGAGAGGGTGGAGGAGAGAGATGGGGGGGGGGAGATGTGGTGGGAAATGACTTTGACACAGTCCACTGGGCATCTGTAATTGGGTGCTCATCATCAAGTTCTCATTCAGTGGTGGAAAGTCCACGTTCATATGGTCGATCCAGATTTCGGAGATTTTTAACATCGTGGCTCACAGCGCCGCCTGGTGGAACGAAAGGGCATCGCAAACATCCTCCAGCGAATATCTTTATTTGGAGCTTTCGTGACTGCAGGAATGACTCTTTGGTTCTTTCGGTAAAGTGACGTAAAAAGATAAAATAATAAATTTAAAATAGCATACGACGTTTCGATTGCAACACAAGCAATCGTCATCAGGTATAAAAGAAAAAAAAATCTAACCAAAAACTATAGACAGACACACAATCAGACAGATCTATATTTAAGGCCCCGTCACAGAAACGACCTCTCTCTTTGTGCCGATGTATTCTCTCTGTGTGTCCTTGTGATGTCTGTCTGCTGTGTGTGTCTGTCTATAGTTTTCTAGTTAGATTTTTGTTGCTATTTCTTTTATGCCTGATGATGATTGCTTGTGTTGCAATCGAAACGTCGTAATATGCTATTATTCAATTTATTATTTTATCTTTAGACGTGACTTTACCGAAAGAACCAAAGAATAATTCCTGCAGTCACGAAAGCTCCAAAACTAACATTTAAATGTGGTAAGCAATGTGGGACATCGATGTACACAGATATGAACAAGATCAGCAGACGAGACGTCTTTCATTTAATCGGTCTCTCCACGAAACAAAGGAACGTTTTACACAAAATATAAATCCCACGGCCTTGTGCGAGTCCATGACTAGTGCAGCAGTGACTCAGTGCGAGGCAGCTGTGGACCGGTTCTTGTGCACGATGTCTCAACAGCAGTCAGGGCTCGCTTCTACCCACGGTTGTCAACATCCAGACGTTCATCAGCAAGGAACATTTCTTGTCCTAGTTCACCAACATAAGACGTCATACAAAATCCTAATTAGCGTTGGGTAGAATGTATCTACTCGATGTGCTCTGCCTTGTAACTGAACACAAAATTGTAAAAAAAATGCATTTTAAATGTACTCTTAAAATTACCTCCTTGCTATGAAAGAATTCAGACTTTACATATTTCATTTATCGATCTCTCCACGAAAGGAATGTTTTAAACTATAACCATCACGGCCTTCTGGGAGTGCATCATTGATTCAGTGCAAGCCACCTATGGACCCTTATTGGTGAACAGCGTCTCAACAGCAGCCGGGCTTGCTTCAACCCACGGTTATGAACCTCCAGACGTGAAATCAACAAGGAGCATTTATCGTCCTAGTTTGACAAAGTCTCTGTCAACACGTAATACAAAATTATAATTCGTGTTGTAGAGAATGTATCTCCTCTACGTGTAGCGTTTAAGCGGTACGCCTTGTAACTGTTGGATGATCCGAGCGTGCTCCCTATTGCATGCTCCCTACTCCAGAGGCAGATACTTCCTTGAAACACAAAGTACCCTTGAGCTGTATCACAAGAATAACGGGGTCTAACCTGAGTAATCTCTACAGCTACTTACAAACACACACACACACTTTGCCCCAACATCACTTATTCGATGTTGACCCTCAGACAAAATGTTCAATGTACGCGCACAATCAGACAAGTATTCATTCTAAACTACTGACAGGCATATTGACAACTTGAATACCTGCAGTGAACTTACTGCATCGGTAAAGTCACGGAGAAATAAATTAATAACAGAATACGACAGTTCGATTGGAATACAAGCAACCATCATCAGGTGCAACAAGTGAATGAGAAAACATAGTGAACTTAGAAATATAATGCAACACAACACAGAGTCGGCCAACACAACAGTCAACACCCTACCTGGTTGATTACGTTCTTACAAAATTGAACAATTTAGTTTAGATAACATCTTATTAACAAGGAGCTATTTAAAGAATGCACCCTCTACTGAACAGTGGATGTGAACCACACAATTGTGGCAATTCAAAACGAGTAGGGCCTTGCATGCTGGCGTGGCTGGGTCAAAATGTAGCAAAATTCTAAACATTACCTACAAACGACACAGCTGAGATGACACATCAATCATCGCTCCCCACTGACAGGCTCTTGTCCACACGCAGGCCGGTGCAGGGCCACCATCTTGTGCCACACAGGGGCAGCTGCCACTTGGGGATGTTTCGAGTGTTTGAGACGAGGTACTATACACAAACTCCGAGTTGCTGAGCGGATTAAGTCAGCACCATGTAAAATCAATTATTATGAGAACATCGTGAATGCTTGGGAGCTTTTTGGCCTCTCGCTCCTGGTTAGAGATCTACCCAACACACAAGGGTCCACAAGACTGGCCGCTCTTACCACTGCAGGTTGAACCTAGGAACTGAGTGTTCAACTTCACATTCTTGTCATTAAAGGCCTGTGACAAAGGTGCTCTATTGGAGCGACATTGTCTCTGGCTTAAAACATCTACCGGGTCATCCATTTGACTTCGTGTGTCTCGGAGGAAGTCCACCCACACCTCCACTCCACAAACTGCTGGGAGTTGCTTCGCTCTGCCTCACAGTCAGAATTCTCCTCCTGCTTGCACAGTTGCCTCCATCCATGTGAAGGTCCCATTTTGGAATTTAATCTTCATCTTCACTCTTCACCATCACTTCTTCACATTCCAACTTCACCTCTTCATATTCACCTTGATACCTTTAAAAGTGTCCAAGCTGGGATTTTCTTCCGGTTCTTGTTTCACAAGGGATGGGCTCATTGCAGCACTTTGACTTTCACAAGCTGATTTCAGACTCCGCTCCTTGTGGATCTTTGATGCTTGTTGTGTTTCTCTGGTGTCTTTGAAGATGTGCTGACTGTGCAAATGCCTTCCCGCACGGAGTGCACTGAAGGATTTCTCTCCTGTGTGAGTTCTCTGGTGTACTTGAAGATTGGAAGAATCTGAAAACGCCTTCCCGCACAGAATGCACTTGCAGAGTTTCTCTCCTGTGTGTGTTCTCTGGTGTCTTTTAAGATCTGATGACTGTGCAAATGCCTTTCCACACACACTGCACTTGAAGAGTTTATCTCCCGTGTGTGTTCTCTGGTGTTTTTTTAAGATCTGATGAACGTGCAAATGCCTTCCCACACACACTGCACTTGAAGGGTTTCTCTCCTGTGTGTGTTCTCTGGTGTTTTTATAAGAGATGACTGTGAAAATGCTTCCCACACACACTGCACTTGAAGGGTTTCTCTCCTGTGTGTGTTTCTCTGGTGTCTTTTAAGATATATGACTGAGAAAATCCCTCACCACACACATTGCACTTGAAGGGTTTCTCCTCCTGTGTGTGTTCTCTTGTGTTTTTTAAGATCTGATGACTGTGGAACTGCCTTCCCACACACAGAGCACTTAAAGGGTTTCTCTCCTGTGTGTGTTCTCTGGTGTGATCTGAAGAGCAGATGGCCATGCAAATGCCTTCCCACACACACTGCACTTGAAGGGTTTCTTTCCTGTGTGTGTCTCTGGTGTTTTATAAGATCTGACTGACTGTGCAAAGCCTCGTCACACACAGTGCACTGTAAGGGTTTCTCTCCTGTGTGTGTTCTCTGGTGCTGTGTCAAATTTCCAGTCCGCTCCGTGCTGTATCCACACTGGTCGCATTGTGCCTTGCCGTACCGAGCTGTGCTGACTGCCTTTGCTCCATCAGACCCAAACGTAAGCTGTAGACAGAAAAAAATAATATGCACACCACCTACACAACAGTATCGAGGCACAGATGAATGCAAAAACAAAGTCACAAGTGACTTACACGTCTATACTTATTCATATATTCATGATGTGAAAAAGTTTCCCAATTCATCACACGGGCTGTTATTGCACACAATGAGAGGGCCAAATGGTCATAAATATGCCTGGAAGCCCTCGTATCTCCGTGGTGAGACGTTAACTACCTCACCTGGATACAGGAAGTCGTGGGTTCGATCCCGACCCCTGACGCCTGCTGCTGTTATATTTGGAGTTTGCGTGTCTCACTCTCCGTGGTAAGATGTTAACTACCTCACCTGGTTTACAGGAAGTCGTGGGTTCGATCCCGACCCTGACGCCTGCTGCTGTATATTTGGGGTTTGCCTGTCTCTCTCTCTCCGTGGTGAGATGTTAAACTACCTCACCTGGTATACAGGAAGTCGTGGGTTCGATCCCGACCCTGACGCCTGCTGCTGTATATTTGGAGTTTGCGTGTTCTCTCTCTATCTCTCTCTCCGTGGTGAGATGTTAACTACCTCGCCTGGTATACAGGAAGTCGTGGGTTCGATCCGACCCCTGACGCCTGCTGCTGCTGTATATTGGAGTTGCGTGTCTCTCTCTCCGTGGTGAGATGTTAACTACCTCACTGGTTATACAGGAAGTCGTGGGTTCGATCCCGACCCTGACGACTGCTGCTGTATATTTGGAGTTTGCGTGTCTCTCTCTCTCTCTCCGTGGTGAGATGTTAACTACCTCGCCTGGTATACAGGAAGTCGGCGTTCGATCCCGACCCCCTGACGCCTGATGCTGTATATTTGGAGTTTTGCGTGTCTTCTCTCTCTCTCCGTGTTGAGATGTAACTACCTCGCCTGGTATACAGGAAGTCGTGGGTTCGATCCCGACCCCTGACGCCTGCTGCTGTATATTTGGAGTTTGCGTGTCTCTCTCTCGTGGTGAGATGTGACTACCTCGCCTGGTATCCAGGAAGTCGTTGGGTTCGATCCCGACCCTGACGCCCTGCTGCTGCTGTATATTTGGAGTTTGCGTGTCTCTCTCTCTCCGTGGGTGAGATGTTGACTACCTCACTGGTATACAGGAAGTCGTGGGTTCGATCCCGACCCTGACGCCTGCTGCTGTATATTTGGAGTTTGCGTGTCTCTCTCTCTCTCTCCTTGGTGAGATGTTAACTACCTCGCCTGGTATACAGGAAGTCGTGCGTTCGATCCCGACCCTGACGCCTGCTGCTGTATATTTGGAGTTTTGGCGTGTCTCTCTCTCTCTCCGTGTTGAGATGTAACTACCTCGCCTGGTATACAGGAAGTCGTGGGTTCGATCCCGACCCCTGACGCCTGTGCTGTATATTTGGAGTTTGGTGTCTCTCTCTCCATGGTGAGATGTTGACTACCCTCGCCTGGTATACAGGAAGTCGTGGGTTCGATCCCGACCCTGACGCCTGCTGCTGCTGTATATTGGAGTTTGCGTGTCTCTCTCTCTCCGTGGTGAGTAGATGTTGACACCTCACCTGGTATACAGGAAGTCGTGGGTTCGTATCCCGACCCTGACGCCTGCTGCTGTATATTTGGAGTTTGCGTGTCTCTCTCTCCGTGGTCGCGTGGATTTTCTCCGAATCTCCGGGTTCCCCTCCACATTTAGAGTCAACATCAGCACGCGTTCAGCGTCTTTGACCGATACACATTTCCACACGTATTCTGGTTCTTTCGGTAAAGTCACGTAGATAGACAATAACAACAGATAATAAAATCAAATAAAGGCCACTTGTGTGCGATCGAAACGTCGTGGGGTTTTATTTATTTATTTACACTTGTTTACTTTTAGTAATTTTATTATCTGTTATTTTTACATAAATTTCATATGTCCGTGACTTCACCGAAAGAACCAAGAATATGAATTGCTGCGTTACTAAAGTTTTAAGTCAAAACTTGACAACCGCGTTCACAAACCCCCCAACCTTGTTGTTGTTGTGGGCAGGTAGCTTCTGTAAACAAGAGCGGTACAGCAGCTCAGCGGGCTTGGGCTGGTAAAAAAACGAAAAAAAAACTGCGTTAATATCTACAATAAACCAAAGTGACAAAGTAGCGAGCCGCGTGAAGACAAATTAAACTTAAGGGAGGGAATTAAAGCAAACGCGACCAGGCGAGGGCAGGAGGCAAGGCCCCGCGTGTCTAGGCCCCGCGTTGTAAAGTTCCAACTTGGACATCGATTCACAAGCTGCTGCTGCTCTAGTGACATCCCTACGAGAGAGAGAGCGAGGCTCTACCTTGGTAAACAACAACAACAACCACAACAACAACAACCACAACAACAACCACCACGACGATGAGAATTTCTCACCTCGGATTTCACTGCACGCGCGGAGCGACAGCTTCCTGTGACCTCGTGACGTCACGCGGTAGTAGGTGACATGACGTCACTTCCTGGGTACGTATGAATAAATTATGTTAATGAGACCGTCGCAATATACTGGTGACGTTTTTAACGAACTCTTTATGTTAATGAGCCGCCCGTCACTGGGCGTGGCTTTGCCCAAATAAGGATTGGCAACTGGAACGACGTCTGCAGTGACCGAGGCGGAGGTGACGTCACGTTCAAGAGCGCGGGGGACGGGGGGAGGGAGGGGAACATCATCCGCCTTGTGGGGTCGAAAACGAGTACCTCTTTTTCTCGGGAAGTCAACAGTGGTTGTCCTCTGGATAGAAGTGCTCCTGCCATGGGAACGTGGAATTCCCACCAGTGGCTCAGGACATGTGAACAGAACACGAGCCACCAATGCCTCGCTTCTCATTTAAGCAGGAAATCGGTTTGACGTTTTGATTGTAATAATGTGACGTAGCGTCGTCCTTGACAGCCTCATTGCCGCATGAAGACATCCTCCTGCCTCCTCTGTGTCATTGCTTTCATGGCTTTATTTTGGTGATTTCGAAAAGTGTATTGGTTTGGCCATGTTTGTTTGTTGTAGTACAGAGTTAGACTGCCTTAATCTAAGTTGTCTTGTGGTTGTTGTTGTTTGACTTGCATCCCACTGAGATGTTTGACACAGCGTTGGTGTGTAACGGTGCTTTTTTCTGCAATATTTTGCTGTCTTTTCTTGGATTTTCTGTTTGCACTCAGTCACATATTCACTACAAGATGTTTTTTGTTCATGTTTTTTTGTTTGTTGCGGTTGTACCCGATTCAAGAGCCGAATGGCTCACAGGGCTACACCTAGTACTTGAACTTGGTCACGACGTTTGTTTGACCAAACCTCACCGCGCTGCTCAGTGCGAGGAGGTGCGGCTCAACACCGGCCTCTCCTCAGTGGCCGAGAGCTCGTCTAGCGAAGCTGCTCCCGCTCAGCCCGCGCCTCGCGTGCCGTGGCCAATGCGAAGCCGTCTTCGCCGCACACGGAATGGTCCCAAACATCAGCACCACGGACAGCGCCGGGTGCTACCCGATACCCGGCTACCCGTACCCTACCCGCTACCCGGCTACCCTACCCGATACCCTACCCGATACCCGTACCCTACCCGATACCCTGCTACCCTACCAGATACCCGTACCCTACCCGATACCCGTAACCTACCCGATACCCGGCTACCCTACCAGATACCCGTACCCTACCTGATACCCGTACCCTACCCGATACCCGTACCCTACCCAATACCCGTACTCTACCCGATACCCGGCTACCCATACCCGATACCCGTACCCTACCTGATACCCGTACCCTACCCGATACCCGTACCCTACCCGATACCCGGCCGGGTACGGGTACCCGTTTGCGACCCTGGTGCGGCCGGGTACGGGTAGGCCGTGAGTCACCGGTGAGTCACCGTTTGTCACTCATTTCCCAACGTCTTGTCTCTTCTCACAATTCAAGTTCCTAGAATCAACCCACCCGCGCCTGCAACATGGCTTCATCCCAGAGGTCGCAATCGGGTACCCGATACCCGTACCCTACCCGATACCCGGCCGGGTACGGGTAGGGTACGGGTACCCGTTTGCGACCCAGGTGCGGCCGAGTACAGGTACGGGTAGGGTACGGGTAGGGTACGGGTACCCGTTTGCGACCCTGGTACAGCTGGGTACGGGTAGGGTACGGGTAGGGTACGGGTAGGGTACGGGTACCCGTTTGCGACCCTGGTACAGCTGGGTACGGGTACGAGGGGTAAGGAATCAAAACCCGTTTGCGACCTCTGCCCACGAGCTCTCGAGGCGACGCTGCTCGTGGCTGGCGGCTCATTTCCCACTGGCCGTAGAAACGAGGCGTCGGGGGGTCTGTGAACTACAGCAGCGAAATCCCTCTCCCCCCTCTCTCTCTCTGAACCTCGTCATCAAAGAACACAACGAACTCCGCCCCCTTGCTCTGACCCCCGTGTAGGGGAATCGCAAAGGGTTGCTGTGGGGGGGGGATGCGTGACGTGACGCTTCCACATGCGCGGGTCACGTGACAGATGTGACGTCACAGCTCACTTGCCGTGCAAAATCTCTGCATTGTTGCGCCCCCCCCCCCCCCCAAAAAAAAACACAAAAGTCTATTTTTAGAATGTTTGCATGATGTACTGTCTGGAAAGTACCCGCATGGCAAATTTAAAGTTTGTTGCATGTCGGGAAGTACGCTAAACATTTTGAACAGACACACATTCACAACTGCCTTTAATATCTATAGAGAAAGATAACATTTTACAACTCTGCTGGTCACTTGGCTTTCAAGGCATTACGCATTTTTCAGCAGTTTCGGTTTAATAAAAGCAAACTCTGGACAGGTTTTGAGATGCAGTGTCTCATCAGCAGAGCCGGGCTACCTGAAACAAATACTGGTGAACGTGGACGTATTTGAAGGCATATTTGTAGCGTGGATCAGAACTATGAAATACATAACACCAATGATCATTTGTATCATCGTGCACAACATATTTAACTTAAAGACAAGCCGTAGGCCTCACTCGGCTGATGAGAAACTGCACGTCGAAACCTTTACAGAGTTTGCTTGTGTTAGTCCAATGCTTCTGATAACACAAAAAGCCCTTCCAGAAGACCGCGTGGCCGAAGTGAGTGTGTCAAAAATTTGTGTTTTTTTATGGATGGACCAATACGGGAAGGAGGCATCTTGTCTGCTTATCTGCGAGATGCCTGTCAAAAGCAGGCCAGAGAACAATGCACAACCCGTGTGTGCAGCACACAGGTCGCAAACGGGTTTTGATTCCTTACCCGTACCCGGCCGCACCATGGTCGCAAACGGGTACCCGGCCGGGAACGGGTAGGGTACGGGTATCGGGTAGGGTACGGGTATCGGGTACCCGATTGCGACCTCTGGGATGAAGCCACGTTGCAGGCGCGGGTGGGTTGATTCTAGGAACTTGAATTGTGAGAAGAGACAAGACGTTGGGAAATGAGTGACAAACGGTGACCTGTACCCGGCCGGGTACGGGTAGCCGGGTATCGGGTAGGGTACGGGTATCGGGTACCCGGTTGCGACCTCTGGTGCAGCACCACTCCTGCCACTTCGCAGACAGTGACGGGCTTGGCTCGTGCGTTCATTGCACAAAATGTTACAAACGCGACAAACACCAAAGACTCTTCAACGTTAACTGGGCAACTTAATAAGAAGTTTCCTCGCTGGAATGGACTGGTCTCTTCCCGACTGATATCTTCACTTTAAAGCTTTCGTGACTGCAGGGATTCATCTTCTTGGTTCATTCGGTAAAGTCACGTAGAAGGGAAATAATAAAATAATACAAATAAAACATTATAAAATCATTCTCACGACGTTTAGGCCACAACGCTGTCTTCTCGACAGACCTGTTCTTCACCTGAGGACGGCTGCTTGCGTTGTGGCCGAAACGTCGTGAGAATTGTATTTTATTACGTTTTATTTTTATAATTTTATTATTTCCCTTCTACGTGACTTTACCGAAATAACCAAGAAGATGATATCTTCACGTGCAAAAACACTTCCTCGGACCCATTCCAGAATAGTTTTTAATTGTAAACAGTTTTAAGCGACCGCCAAATCGTTCCCCTCTGATCCTCAACCTGGGAATCAAGTTGAGTGCTGGGGTTTTGCTGCCTGGGTATCACGTAACACTCCATGTCGGCAATTCAGTTGCATCCTCCACACATTTTGAACCGCTTCTAATGAACGCACGCCCAGCGGCACCTGTTGCATTCATCAAAGGTAACTTTAAACCTAATGTCCAAATAGTTAACGTCAACAAACAAACGAAAACCATCGAACGAGGAGGGACACCAGTTCAATCCCTGGTTGGGGGCCGACTCACCTCCTCATCCTGTCTACAACACCTCCACGTACGAGGCCCGAACGCAAACAGACGGAAACCTCCTCTCAGAGTTCCACGTGGAGATCTGGCGACACTTGGGAGGCATTTTGACACCAGCCACCACCCCCACACGGTGCCATGCTGAGACGCTTGTAGCAAGCCGCACACCTACACCCCCTCCCTCCCTCCCTCCTCTCCTCCCACCACTCCCTCCCTCCCTCCTCCCTCCCTCCCTGCCTCCCCTTCCTTCCTCCTCTCCTCCCACCACTCCCTCCCTCCCTTCCACCCCTCCCTCCCCTCCCTCCCCTCCCTCCCTCACCCACTGCTCGTCCCTCCTGATCCCCCCCACCTCCCGAACTGATGATTCGGGGTCCATCTCAGCGTAGTGATCGCAGTCGCTCCAACCACTCAGCCACCCTCCTCCCCCTCTCCCTGCCCCCCCCCTGCGCCCCCTCCCTCCCCCCTCCCTCCTCCTCTCTCCACCCCTCCCCCCACTCCACCCACCCCTCCTCCCCCTCTCCCTGCCCCCCCCTGCGCCCCCTCCCCCCGCCCTCCCTCCACCCTCCCCCCTCCCCCCGCTCCACCCACCCCTCCCTCCACCCTCCCTCCCCCTCTCTCCACCCCTCCCCCCGCCCT
Organism: Lethenteron reissneri; assembly: GCF_015708825.2. Taxonomy (NCBI): domain Eukaryota; kingdom Metazoa; phylum Chordata; class Hyperoartia; order Petromyzontiformes; family Petromyzontidae; genus Lethenteron; species Lethenteron reissneri. The sequence goes on along the minus strand of NW_026890773.1, from coordinate 37,754 downwards.
CCCTCCCCCTGCCCCCCCCCCCCGCCGTGCCCCCCCCGCCCCCCGCCGGGTTCAAGGGAGCGTTGGCCCCCCTCTCGAGCTCCCGCCGCTCCCGCCGCTCCCGCCGCCTCTCGAGGGAGCGGTGCAAAGCGAAATGCTCGCGCAGGAACAACTCACGCTCCCTCGCCTCCCTGGCCTCCCGCGCCTGCTCCCTCTGCCTCTCCCTCCTCGACTCCCTCTCCCTCCTCGACTCCCAGTCGCCTCCGCTGAGACGCCCGCCCTGTCTGTCCGGTTGCTGCTGCTGCTGCGGCGGCTGCTGCTGCTGCGGCGGGTGCTGCTGCTCCTGCCCCCTGAGCCCGGCCCAGATGTCGGAGATTCTCCTCTGCATGGCCGGCGGTTGTCGCCGGTGGGATTCTCGCTCGGCCCTCCTGTGACGTCACAGCAAGCGTCACAGTCGTCGTCGTCACCTCTGTGTGGGTCTCTGTGGGTCTCTATGAGTGTGGGTCTCTGTGGGTCTCTGTGGGTGTGGGTCTCTGTGGGTCTCTATGAGTATGGGTCTCTGTGGGTCTCTGTGAGTGTGGGTCTCTATGCGTGTGGGTCTCTGTGAGTGTGTGTCTCTGTGAGTGTGGGTCTCTGTGGGTCTCTGTGAGTGTGGGTCTCTGGGTCTCTGTGGGTCTTTGTGGGTCTGTGAGTGTGGGTCTCTGTGGGTGTGGGTCTCTGTGAGTGTGGGTCTCTGTGGGTCTCTGTGAGTGTGGGTTTCTATGAGTGTGGGTATCTGTGGGTCTCTATGAGTGTGGGTCTCTATGAGTATGGATCTCTGTGGGTCTCTATGAGTGTGGGTCTCTATGAGTGTGGGTATCTGTGGATCTCTATGAGTATGGATCTCTGTGGGTCTCTATGAGTGTGGGTCTCTATGAGTATGGGTCTCTGTGTGTCTCTATGAGTGTGGGTCTCTATGAGTATGGATCTCTGTGGGTCTCTATGAGTATGGGTCTCTGTGACCTATCTCTCTCCCCACTGCTACCGTTATCGTATTCTCTTACTCCTGCTCTCCGCTATTCCGGGCACCATCACTCCAGCTCCCCATCGCTCCAGCTTCCACCAAGACTCCGTCTCTCTGTTGCGCTATACAGTGATACCTCGGTTCACGAACTTAATTCGTGAACTGACTCTGGTCGCGAACCGAATTCGTCGTGAACCGAGGCACATTTCCCCACAGGGTTCAATGTAAATCCGGTTAATCCGTTCTGACCTTTTTTTTTGGTTTTTGAAGCACAAAAATATTAAACAAATTACAATACACATTAGTACTGTACAGTATAGTAATGTATAAAGAGAGAACACTAACCTTGCTTGAGATGACTTCAGTAAGCACTCAAACGGGTGAACTGTACATTACAGTAAGTACAGTATTGTACAGTACAGTAGTACAGTACTGTATGTGCTAAAAAGCACACCAAAAAGCAAAAAGTCACTGAAAGTGTCTTCACAGTACTCACAGTACTTCTTTCTGTGTCTCTTCTTCTCTCCACGATCTTCCTACAGGAAGTCACGACCACGTGACAGCCTGGAAATAGCATTAAAATGGCCGCGGCTCCTGTTCGTGAACTGGAGCATATTTTTATGAACTTTTCTGTTCGTAAACCGAGTTGTTCGTGAACAGAAGCGTTCGTGAACCGAGGTATCACTGTATTTTTAGATCCACCCCAATCAGTCCCTATTCATTATCTCACCCCCCGATTACCCATCACCCCCCAGGCCCCCAACCCCACGTGACTTTGTTATTGCCGCCTGGGCGACGCCACTCGTTAAGCAATCACCCTCTCGGCCAATCACCGGCCTGTGTCCCCGGTTGCCCATAACAGCTGTCACGTCACTTAACGGGTCTCCTCTCAGCAACAACAACATCGTCCTCAAATACCCGCTACTGTACACTTGCTTGTCTGCCTAGCAACAGACCCACAGAGCGCGTGGCGCGTGTATTTCAGGTCCTACATCTCTATAAAAATTGTGTGTGTATATATAACAGTACTGTGTGTGTGTATAAACTGTATATTACATATCTCTCTATGTGCGTGTCTCTCTCTGTCTCTCTCTGTCTCTCTGTGTCTCTTTCTGTGTCTCTCTGTCTCTCTCTGTCTCTCTGTGTCTCTCTGTGTGTGTGTCTCTCTCTGTGTATCTCTGTGTCTCTCTCTCTGTCTCTCTGTGTATGTCTCTCTGTGTCTCTCTGTCTCTCCGTGTCTCTCTGTGTGCTTGTCTCTCTGTGTCTGTGTCTCTCTGCCTCTCTCTGTCTCTCTGTGTTTCTCTGTGTGTCTCTCTCTCTCTGTCTCTCTCTGTGTCTTTGTCTCTCTCTGTGTATGTTTCTCTCTGTGTCTCTCTCTCTCTCTCTGTGTCTGTCTCTCTCTCTCTGTGTGTGTCTCTCTCTGTGTCTCTCTGTGTCTCTCTGTGTGTCTGTCTCTCTCTGTGTGTCTGTCTCTCTCTGTCTCTCTGTGTCTCTCTCTGTACTTGCTCCGGCAGTACATATACTAAAATTGGAACGATACAGAGAAGATTAGCATGGCCCCTGCGCAAGGATGACACGCAAATTCTGTCTCTCTCTGTCTCTCTCCGCGTCTCTCTGTCTCTCTGTGTGTCTCTCTCTGTGTCTCTCTGTGTGTGTCTCTCTCTCTGTGTCTCTCTGTGTCTGTCTCTCTCTGTGTCTCTCTGTGCCTGTCTCTGTGTGTGTCTCTCTCTGTGTCTCTCTGTGTGTGTCTCTCTCTCTGTGTCTCTCTGTGTCTGTCTCTTTCTGTGTCTCTCTGTGCCTGTCTCTGTGTGTGTCTCTCTGTGTGTGTCTCTCTGTGTGTGTCTCTCTCCGTGTCTCTCTCCGTGTCTCTCACTCGGAGGCGACGACGAGAAGAACGATGACGACGACCACGAGGTGGTGACGACGACGACGGCGGCTTGTGATCAGCACGAGGGGGATCATCCCACTGACAGCCACGAGTCACGAGGTCTCCCACGTGGGGGAGGGGCGGGGCTCCTGGCCTCGCTCCGCCACAGGCCACGCCCTCTTTCTAGAAGACACGCCCTCTGTCTAGAAGACACGCCCTCTTTCTAGAAGACACGCCCTCTGTCTAGAAGACACGCCCTCTTTCTAGAAGACACGCCCTCTTTCTAGAAGACACGCCCTCTGTCTAGAAGACACGCCCTCTTTCTAGAAGACACGCCCTCTTTCTAGAAGACACGCCCTCTTTCTAGAAGACACTCCCTCTTTCTAGAAGACACGCCCTCTTTCTAGAAGACACGCCCTCTTTCTAGAAGACACGCCCTCTGTCTAGAAGACACGCCCTCTTTCTAGAAGCTCCTCCCTCTTTCTAGAAGACACGCCCTCTTTCTAGAAGACACTCCCTCTTTCTAGAAGACACGCCCTCTTTCTAGAAGACACGCCCTCTTTCTAGAAGACACGCCCTCTGTCTAGAAGACACGCCCTCTTTCTAGAAGCTCCTCCCTCTTTCTAGAAGACACGCCCTCTTTCTAGAAGACTCGCCCTCTTTCTAGAAGCTCCTCCCTCTTTCTAGAAGACACGAACGCCCTTCCCGATGGGGCTATGATAATGTTTATGGTTGTGTTTATTTCTTAGGGAAGTCACAACACAGGCAGTCCTCTACTTACGACGGAGATGCGTTTGGACGACCCCGTCGTAAGCCGAAAATACCGTAAGTCGAAGATGGCCTATAGCCTACCCAGGAGTCTTAAAGGACGGTGATAATTTAGCAAAACAAAGCAATTTACAGTAGCGTACTGTATAAACTATATACCGTGTGTATTTATTAATTGCAATACTGTATTGCACAGTGAAATGTAAAGTAAAAAACAAGGAAAATTCTTAGCCTACCTATATGAACTGAAATTTAATAGAAAGTTTTAGCAGGAAACAATCCTATCTGCTACAGAAACTTTTAACATGCATTGAACGTATCGTATCGTGGTAACCCTAAAATTAAATCGCTAAAGCTACGTATCATAGTGTAGTGTATAGTGTAATGCATAGTGTAGTGTATAGTGTAGTGTATAATGTAGTGTATAGTGTAGTGTATAGTGTAGTGTATAGTGTAATGTATAATGAAGTGTATAGTGTAGTGTAATAATGTAGTGTATAGTGTAGTGTAATAGTGTAGTGTATAGTGTAGTGCATTGTGTAGTGTATAGTGTAGTGTATAGTGTCGTGTATAGTGTAGTGTATAGTGTAATGTATAATGAAGTGTATAGTGTAGTGTAATAATGTAGTGTATAGTGTAGTGTAATAGTGTAGTGTATAGTAGTGTATAGTGTGGTGCATTGTGTAGTGTATAGTGTAGTGTGTAGTGTAGTGTATAGTGTAGTGTATAGTGTAGTGTATAGTGTAGTGCATTGTGTAGTGTATAGTGTAGTGTATAGTGTAGTGTAATAGTGTAGTGTATAGTAGTGTATAGTGTAGTGCATTGTGTAGTGTATAGTGTAGTGTGTAGTGTAGTGTGTAGTGTAGTGTATAGTGTAGTGTATAGTTTAGTGCATTGTGTAGTGTATAGTGTAGTGCATTGTGTAGTGTATAGTGTAGTGTATACATGCATTGAACGTATCGTAACGTATCATATTGTCCTGTACTCACCAAGATTCTGTCCGTCGTCTGCACACGTGAACGATGTTAGGTTGTTGATGGCAATTTTGTCGAATCGCCATCGTAAGATCGAAATGTCGTAAGTCTGACCCCATCGTAACTCGGGGTCTACCTGTACATGTATCCATGTCGTTGGGGTTTTATTTTCGCCGTACGTAGCCAACCGTCATCATTATTATCAGAGGCGCGAGATGAGTTCTTAAGGTTACGGGGGGGGGGGGGGGGGGCTTCATATTTTCCGAGGGTTCTGTGTTGGGAAGTTTGGATAATGAAGTTGTAAAATAGAATACGGCACAAGTGCAGACAAATAATATGCTTCGTTCACATGTATGTGATTTGTATTGGAACAGAAGCCACTGGCAAGTCACGGCAATACGAGGAACACAGCAGAGGGCAGTGCAGCCAAACACATTGTAATGTGCTCCAGACGCAGTAGTAGCACTAGTGTAGAGGTATTACGTAGAGGGGTGTAGCGAGCCGTTACGTTGGGGTGTCTACATCAACGTCCGTGCGTGGGGTGTCTACATCAACGTCCGCATACAGCCCCGCCCCTCGGGCGGGGGGGGGGGCAGTTGGGTATATAAGGCGGTGCACGAGAGAGCTTGGGGAGTCGTTGGAGCAGAAGAGCCGGTGAAGAGTGAAGAGCAGCGAGCTCACCAGTCAATCACTCACTCAGTCGCTCAGTCAATCAGTAGCTCACCACTCACTCACTTACTCAGTCACTCACTCACTCAGTCACTCACTCAGTCACTCACTCACTCAGTTGCTCACCACTCACTCACTTACTCAGTCACTCACTCAGTCACTCACTCAGTCACTCACTCAGTCGCTCAGTCACTCAGTTGCTCACTCACTCACTCAGTCGCTCAGTCACTCAGTCGCTCAGTCACTCAGTCACTCACTCAGTCGCTCAGTCACTCAGTTGCTCACCACTCACTCGCTCAGTCGCTCAGTCACTCAGTCACTCACTCAGTCGCTCAGTCACTCAGTTGCTCACCACTCACTCACTTACTCAGTCACTCACTCAGTCACTCACTCAGTCAGTCACTCACTCAGTCGCTCACCACTCACTCACTTACTCAGTCACTCACCACTCACTCACTCACTCAGTCACTCACTCAGTCGCTCACTCACTCAGTCGCTCACCACTCACTCACTTACTCACCACTCACTCACCATACAGGTTACTCACCACTCACGCACTCACCCACCCACTCAGCCACCCACTCACCTACTCACTCACCTACTCACTCACCTACTCACCTACACACTCACCCACTCACTCACCTACACACTCACCCACTCACCTACACACTCACCCACTCACCTACTCACCTACACACTCACCCACTCACTCACCTACACGCTCACCCACTCACCTACACACTCACCCACTCACTCACCTACACACTCACCCACTCACTCACCTACACACTCACCCACTCACTCACCCACTCACTCACCTACTAAGAGTACCAGCTAGCTAGCCTAGCCCTGGGACTACCACCCTGACTCGCTGCTCTTGTAAGAGCCGGGCAGGGCAAGCCAGGGGCGACCTCAGAGCAGCAGCGAGGTCTTCTGTGTCCTTGTGAGGGCCAGACTCGTGTGGCTGAGGGTTGGACCTGAGCCGAAGCTGGGCCAGGTGAGTTAGCCTCCTCCACTAGGATGGTCTGGGTTAGAGCGGTGTAGTAGGAGCTGACGGGGAAACGTTAGCTGAGGGACACTGGCTCGGATAGAACCGGGTGAAGGGGCTGATACCTCTTCTTCGAGTGTTAGAGTCGTTACTCTGCTGTGTTGGATTTAATTGTAATGAATGCGTGTTGTCAACGTCTCCTGCGCTACTTACGCCATTACACTTGTATGCGTCTATGCTCCCACCCGCACTGACCAGCTTGCTGAGCTGTGGTCAAATCACCGTGACAACCCACACGACGAGTTGTGTGGGGGGGGGGGCAGGGGGCTCACCCAGCAGTGGATTTATAGAAAGGTCCACCACGCTTGGTTGTTCAACATGGAAAGTCGTGCTGCAGTGAGGCGCAACCAGCGAGATGATAATTGATTTTTTACCCTTTTATCTGGCAACAAAACTGACACCTTGAGGGCATTCATTATCAGAGTTATGTTTTTTGTTTGCATTATGACTGCAGGCATTGTGGTCTATGCAAACATGACTCATCGTAAAAACGGTGTCAGTTTTGTTGCCAGATAAAAGGGTAAAAAAACAATTATCATATTTTTTTTTACTGGCAAATGAGGTACCAATGGTGTAAACCAGCGAGATGTTAACTGCCTTTCCAGGTATACAGGGTACCTGTATACCTGGACTTTGCGTGCCTCTCTCTCTCCCCGTGGTCGTATGGATTTTTCTCCGGCTCCTCCGGGTTTGTCCCCTCCACGTGTAAGAATCGACATCAACGCGCGTTCAGTGTCGGTCTTCTGCTCTAAATGTCCACGCGATGAGCAACTCCGTTGAGCATTATTTGTGGGCAGTTTGCTTCTGAGAAAGAGCGAAATAGCCCAGTTGGTCTCACCTCATCATATAAGAAGATGAATCCCTGCAGTCACGAAAGTTTTAAATCGAAATTGCAAATTTCGTTACTGCAGCTCCATGCTATTAACATTCCTTCCCTTTATTAATGCTAACCCTACTCCCTCCCTTTGATGCTGCTAATCCTGCATAATGCACGGGCATAATATGACTTTGAAACCCCCCGCCCACCTCCTACGCATTCCACAAGTAGTGACTAATCCCATATCTGCATTCCCCAAACATATGCTAAATTCCTCTTGATATGCAAATGTCTTTGTCAAGGCGCTCTTCCCCCTCCAACCCAGCATAAATATACGCTCCAAGCCTGGTGGTGTTTCATTCAGACGCTGTCTTTTCGACAGACCTGTTTTTCACCTGAGGACGGCTGCTTGCGTTATGGCCGAAACGTCGTGAGAATTATTTTAATGTTTTATATTTATTATTTTATTATTTCCCTTCTACGTGACTTTACCGAAAGAATCAAGAAGAAGACTGTAAAGCAGTCTCATTAAACCTTCACGTGTAAACATCAAGGAAGTTTGAAGCAAGCGGTCATCTGGTTTGCAACGGTGTTTTGTTATTTTTCCTCTTTGGGGAGTAAGCATTGCTGAATACTTTCACGTCACTACATTCACAATTGCACGCAGGGTCTCTAACACACTATAGCTCGGAGCTAATGGGTTGAATTGAAATCGTTTTTTGTTGAAAATTAAAATGCTTGTTTTCTCATATGCAATGTTTAAATTATGAAGGAGATCACACTTATCATTGAGAAACCAGGAGAGCAGTGGAGGAATTACGGGCACATGAAAAGATGTTACAGCCAATTGGCATTCTTACATGAACAAAAGATGTTCCCGCTGGAAATTGCATCGGGGTCGGGATCGAACCCGCAACCTCATGCGTATCAGGCGCGGTAGTCAACGTCTAGCCACCGTGACACAGATGGGTAAGTTGCGTGGAACTTGCTTTAGCGGTGCTCACAACAATTGGAAAAGCACCGGGCGGATAAAACGGTGGAATAACTAAACGTGGCGATGTTTACGGGAAAGGTGGTTCTGCAGAGAGGATGGAGATAGCGTTGCGAATGACGTATCTAGTTTAAAAATCGCGCTTTACGCTCTTGACGCCCTAAAAACTTTGAAGCATGAAGAATTCTTATTTGAAATCGGCGTTCCCCCCCCCTTTCAACTCATCAATAAATCAAATCAATGAAAGTGATGTCACCGTCTCATCTACCAGCGGTGGGCGTCGATAGACGATGCGACTGTTTTATTTCTTGAAACACGACACAACAATTTACGGAACAGTAAATATATTTTTTTTATTAGAAAACTAATTTGTCACCTCGAGCTGCGTAGCGGGGCGACGCCCCAACTCCCCCGTAGTGGGGACCAACCGCGACTTGCAGGCAGCGGCGGTGGCACCGAGGAGCTGGTTATAAAAAGAGCCTCTACTCGGCGCACAACTCAGACGCGTGGAGACGTGGGAACAGCAGCAGCAGCAGCAGCGGTAACAGCATCATCCAGCAGCAGCGGAGAGAGCAGCTGACCAGGGACCGTGTAAGTCGTCGGCCCTGCCTCCACTAGTAGGCCGTAAGGTGAACAAGGAAAAAGTGGCTAGAAAATGATTTTCGTTCCCACACCTGGGAACTACTTTTTAAATGATTTTTTCAAAGACAAAACCATTTTCGACTTTATGTTAAAAGTTCTCCACAAAATACCCTGCAGTTTTTTTTCAAAATCCATAAATGTATATAATTGTGAATTGGAAAAAACGAAAATCTTATGCTGCTGGTTTTGTTTGTAACTTTATTTATATACATTTTAGCAACACCAAATATCTCTCAAACTGACACTTATATATGTACCTAAACACTTGAGACAGGTTTTGGTGCATTATATACTCAAGTGTGAATGTAGACCATGAAATATGGCAAATTTGTAGAAAATATGCTTCAACTTCACGGATTGGCACTAAGCAAAATTAAACATAAACATTTTAAATTTAGCAAAACCGTGATGTTTTGTACATCAAAATTTTCAGTAGGTACTGTGTAATCACAGAAAGATACAAATATAAGCACACTTTGGCCCAAGTTGGCTGAAATGACTCGAAATGCTACACTGTCCCCTTGTTTTGGAATGCTGCCAAAAAAAATTACAATTCTACCACAGATTCTTTACAGCTCAAAATCACCTTAAATTATAAGACAGCGCATATTTACTCATCGGTATCATCCCTATCACTATCAGAGCCATCATCCCATGTAGGTCTTCTGTTTCCTGTGAAACATTTGCACAATTTTGGCACCGACATAAATCAGTACAAGACAGTCTTGCAGACATACAGGAACATCTTCCAGACTCACATTTGCTATGCTTGCAACTGCAGTGGACCGCCTGCAACACACTTTCAGGGGCAGGATTTCTAGTCATCCAGGTCACTGTTAACTCACCATCCTCGAGGTGCCATCCATTGCCGACGGGTGAAGGGGCACACATTATACCTTTCAGAAAATGTCTCATTATGGCTGCTTGGTAGTTTGCCCTTTTCCAGTGTTGGTACAGGGCGTCACTTGTAAGGGGCATGGATAGTTCTAGAAAAGCTGACGATGCCATACAGAATGCTTTGTATCTTGCATCGTTCACATTTTCGGCAGATGACTGCCCATACAGGTGGCACACATGTGCAAAGTAGCTCAAGGCTAGACTGGTCTAGGTTAAAACTGCTACCCAGATTTGTAAAAGCAGTCAGATATTCCTCTTTCTCACAAGCAACAGAAAATGCCTTTCTTTTGCCTTTGCCATAAAAGGCACTTGTAGAGTAACAACCTGAGAAGGTATGGATCCCAATAAGTGCCAAACAGACACTTGTGCCAAGAGCTGACGACACCTTAGCTAAGTCAATGAGCCTTGTTTTGTTGCCAACCCCCGTGAAAAAATACAACCTACATGGTAAATCTGGCTGCAGACTTAAAGCAATCACTGCCACATCAGCATCAGGGCTCTTGATGACTACAGTTTGATGTTCCTGTGCAGCATGTTGTGCATGTAAAAACACCCTGGTGTCACATTCCTCATGATCACATGTCAGATCTTCAACAGCACTGAGAGTATGTAAATCCTCCATTACAGTCACGCAGTGACACAGGTCTCCATGTGCTATGTACAAGCTTAAGTCCTTTCCCACAGTGGTAAGATCAGCCTCTCGCCACACAACATAGAGGAATTCTGCCAGTGCTTCTTTGTTTGTTCCATCTGATATAAACTTTTTCCATTGTGTTGATGTCTTATGATCCCGTCCATAAATTTTCACCAGTTGTGTACCACCACCAGCTCTACGTGACCGTTCTAGGTTTTTAATACTCATTTTTGGATACTGGTCAATCACAAAGTTTATCCGTGTACAGTTTGTTTCAGAGAAAGTTTGACTATGTACTGCAGTACGGTCTCTGCAAGCTCTCCAAAGGTACTTGGTATTGACCGAATGGCTTGAATGACTGCCATGCCATCAAAGAAAATAGCTCCACTGATCACTCCATTGATGGATCCTGGGGCAACAACTTTGGACTCAATGAGTATGTCTTGCAGTCCTGCATCTCCAAACCTTTTTCCTAGAATGCTCAGGTAGGACATGCATGTGTGAAATTCACCTAGTCTAATCACTTTACGCTGAGTAAAGTCATCATCTTTCCAGCAGATTTGCTGAGCTTTGGCATATATAGCTTTGTCAAAAACTAACACTATATGGTCCAGTTCTAGCTGATTATGAATTTGGACACTTCGCTTCAGAATTGTGTTTACTGTCGACATCTCTGTTGGTGAAGCCTCAATGACTGGAAGATAATACAGTGCTGACTTTTGCAGAGTGCCATCACCTTGAAGTAATGTATGTAAACCTGTCCAGCTTGGTATTGTGCATCTTTCAGCATCTATGGACTTTACAAAAACATATGCCAGTTCAGTTTGTACAGCAGACACCGTGTTCAATTTGTATGTGTCCGCCTGTAATGGAACACTTTCCTGATGAAACAAGTTATGTGGTCCTTGTCTAATAGACTGATGGTACTGTTCGACAGGGATCCTAGGGGGTACTTTCAATGAGGGTTTTCCCTTCTGTAGTGGTTGTCTGTTTGTTGTTGACACAGGTTCAACTACAGAACTTTGCAGCATAATCCCATTTGTGTGGTGGGTAGTTCTACGACCTGACAGTGTCTCCTCCGCAAAGTCAATATTGTCCCACACAAGTACTGTAGGAACCTTCTTTGAGAATCCCTTTGGTATTTTGTCTCTGCCTCTACTAGTTGAAGTTGGGCAAGGCTAGTGTCTAGACTGACAACTGTGTCCCATGCTGCACAATGTCCTAGTCTATTTAGAAGTGACACAAATTGTGATGAACCTGTTAAATGGCGAACCGTTAGACCAAGACACAATGATTTAGGGGTCTGCCTCCGACCCTTAGATGCAAGATACACAATGTCTTGACAGATACATATCACTTTTAGGTTCAAATCATCTGGAATATCAACATAATAGGCCAGTGTTGGTTCCTCAGTTGCACCAATAATCCAGGAAATCAGATTGTACAGTTCAATTGGAACGACAGATTTTGCCTCGCTCACATTTAGATCATCTGATGTGGGTGGCCACGGGCATTTCATACCGGGAGAGTCACACAGAAGCATCTTTAATATTAATGCCGCACTGTAAAGTGTCCTCGTGTCCTCTGCAGTATTGATGGAGGCCATTGAACTTGGTCTTTGTGGACCAGCTTTTGCACTAGCCCTGTTTTCACAGTCACTTTCGCTAGTTACCTCAGTTGACTCTGTTGTTTCTGTACCTGAGGGATGAGGTAGCCTGTCTATCAGCTTATCTGCAGACAATGTCTCAACGAAAACCATCTCACTTATGTTGCGCTTCTTGGGGTAGTGAAACACCAGCTGGGGGAAATCACGGGCCAACCTCCTACTTTTGAAATGTGAAAATGTGAGGGAATTATTAATTAATATTTATTAATATAAAATATTACTAACTCACTGTTCTTCTGAGGTCACAGTAACTGATGCACGAGACTTTGTCAAGAACCTGGTGTACTGTCTATAACAGGCCTTGTGGTATCGCACCTCCAGAGACACAGTCTTTGTCTCGAATATCCACAAGAATGCTAGTGTCTTCCTTCATCTCAGCAGCTTTCAGCAAATTGCCTGTAAATAAATAAATACTAATTAAACTAATAAAAAACTGTGTTAAGAGTTAAACAATATTGAGTGTTCTGGCTGTAGCTGTATGCAAAACAATGCAAATCTGTCTCTGACTGTAAAATAAACATTACATAAATTATGTAATTGTAATTGAAAGTTATCCATGGTACCCAGCTTAAGGGAATAAAAGTTCAAACGTGTGTGTTTGTGTGTGTTTTGTTTTTACCTACGTGCTGACGTTTCTGCCTGTGAAAGATGGTCCTTCTGGCGTTTGCCTCCCACAGTAATGTACTTGTCCGTTTTCTTACAAATTATGCACAAGGCAGAAAGCATTGGACCAGCACAAGCTACTGGCAGGCCGGTCCTGGACCTAAGTTTTTTTGCGGGACATTGTCAAACTCGATTTCTAGACAATGTTTGTATGTTTCTGCTATTCTCCGATTCTCACCTTACAAAAAAGCCTCCGTTTGACGCAGTTTATGAATGTATCCCACCGTGTGCGTGTAAAATCCTTTGTTTCTTCTTTCTTTATGGACATGAGATGTATGTAGCATTGTTTAAAATACTTTTTACAGACTTTTGAAGGAGGTCTGGCCGTAATTTCCTCTTCTTCACTACTCGATGTTGACAACAAGGGCGCAGACATCTTGGACTAATGTTTACCTCTCGTCCCAAAAAGCAGCCACCTTATTGGTCTAGCGGGAAGCACGTGACGCAAAGCCTAATCACTGACGATTAAAATATGATTACGCGAGGAAAGAAATATTTCCGACTTTAAACAGTAATAAAAAATAAACTGCAGGATTAGACATGGAGAACTTTTATTTTCACGGCCAAAAGCAATAGATCTTTTTTTTGGAATGAAAAGAATGTAGTGCCCCATATATGGGAACGGGATTAAACGTTAAACGTCTTCACCTTACGGCCTATAGGGGCTGTGTGCTCCGTATAACGTCGATTCAAGAGCACGAAGAGATGATGTAATGCAGCGATACCCGCAATTGCCCCTACAGGCCGCCAGGTGTCACCCTGTCACTACACGAATTAAGAGATCAAAGAGGAGGCACGTGAACGACAAACAATTATGGGAAAGACACAGATCGTCGGGGAAAAAATTAACCCGTAAAAACTACGTTTTTCACTATAAATCCTTTATATGCGTGGCGGCTAGTGTCCTCTCGTCCTCTGGCTTGAGATGGCTGCCACCTATGGGTCAGATGATTGCATGCCACCATTAAGCAATTGGTAATTGAATATAATTTATTTTTCCCTAAAAAGTGTAAAATTTTGGAAAAATGTTTTCACGAAAATAAATTGTCACGCACAACGAGTCTGTGTGCAAAATGTCAGCTCGATTGGATCACGGGAAGTGGGTTAAAAACTACCGAAAGATTTGCACGGTCGTAAGCGCGCAAGCAAGTGAACTTAATATAAAGGATTAAAAAAATCTAAAGTGTTAAAACCGACAGGGGAGCGAGCGGTGAACGCCGTGAGAAAACCCCCAACGAGACACGAGAGACAAACGTCGAGATCCCGAGCGGAGGAGGCCGTGCCAGCGAACACGACTAAGACGCAGTGGGAGGAGGTGGTGGAAGAATCGGCGGCGGCGTCGTCGACGTTGAGAAGTCGCCGCGGCGTGTGGAGGCCACCGCCACCGCGGACGAGAAACTGTGCGGGGGGAGAGGAGGCAGAGCGAGGTGACGGTGAAACACCCGTCACCGTAACGGTGAAACACCCGTCACCGTGACGGTGAAACACCCGTCACCGGGCAGAGGCCTCGTTGGGGCCGTGAGAAGTGCCAAAGTGATCTTCTTGGTTCTTTCGGTAAAGTCACGTAGAAAGGAAATAATAAAATAATAAAAATAAAACATAATAAAATAATTCTCACGACGTTTCGGCCACAACGCAAGCAGCCGTCCTCAGGTGAAGAACAGGTCTGTCGAGGCGACAGCATCTGAGGACGGCTGCTTGCGTTGTGGCCGAAACGTCGTGAGAATTATTTTATTATGTTTTATTTTATTATTCTATTACTTCCATTCTACGTGACTTTACCGAAAGAACCAAGAAGATGAATCCCTGCAGTCACGAAAGCTTTACATCGAAAGGCCAAAGTGGCCGTGACGTTTGTACCGCTCGCCTCTCGTTCTGTGTTTCTATTTTACCGGGAAAGGCCCCTGCCGGAGCTGCTGTTCGACGCTTTTTTCGGAAGCGTCCCGGCCACCGCAAACGACGGCTCGACAAAGCGGTTAGTGCCATCATCAACATCATCACGTCTCCCCAGTGCTAGCGATGTTCACTACACACCACACCGGGTACTCATTTGAGGCCGAGTCGACCTAGGAGAGGCCCAGGACCAGTTCAGAAAATCGTCAGGAAGAGGGGCCTCTGGCACAAGATTATTCAATACAATTTTCATTCGTGATTTTGTCGTGATTAATCGAAGGTGGAGGGGTGACCAGCCCCTCGTACCCATCCAGAGCCCCCATTTAGCCGCTGTGGTGGTTACAAACGCCATGAAGGGAAAGGCCAATTTAAATTGGCCCTCCCCCCACGGCACTGCCCACCACAGCGTTCCAGTCCGGCACCACGAGGAGGTAGGGGGTTGTTCTTTTGCTTCCCACACAACAACAACAACAACCGCCATTGGCCACTAAGTGGCGGTGACGTCACCACGATGTTTGTGCCAGGCCATGTGCACCTTGAGGCCACGTGAAGTGTCGAACGCCCGCTGGCAGGAGGTCACGGGGCAGACCCAGGTGCCTACGGGTCGACTAACTGAGATGACCGAGATGACTGGCTGATGCACCACCTGTGCCCCCTACTGTGCCAACTTGCTGTGCTTTAGCCACCCGGCGCTCACACACACGGACGCACGCACACACAGACACACGCACACACGCACGCACAGACACACGCACAGACACACAGACACACGCACAGACACACGCACACACGCACACACGCACACACAGACACACGCACACAGACACACGCACACACGCACACACGCACACACACACAGACACACACACAGACACACAGACACGCACACACACACAGACACACACACACAGACACACACACAGACACACACACACAGACACACAGACACACACAGACGCACCTGTAGTGCGGCGCGTCGGTGACGGCGGTGACGAGCTGGGTGAACGAGGGCCTGCAGGAGCTCTCCGCGTGCCAGTAGCTCAGCATGAGGCGACGGAGACACATGGGGCATCCCATGGGACGTGGCAGTCGCCAGCCACCTTCCACTGCCTCCAGCACCTGGGGGCACACAGAGACCCATAGACTACTCATAGAGACCCACAGACTCACCACACAGAGACTCACAGACTCACCACACAGAGACCCACAGACTCACCACACAGAGACCCATAGACTCACCACACAGAGACCCACATAATCACCACACAGAGACCCATAGACTCACCACACAGAGACCCACAGACTCACCACACAGAGACCCACAGACCCGCCACACAGAGACCCACAGACTCACCACACAGAGACCCACAGACTCACCACACAGAGACCCGCAGACTCACCACACAGAGACCCACAGACCCGCCACACAGAGACCCACAGACTCACCACACAGAGACCCACAGACTCACCACACAGAGACCCACAGACTCACACAGAGATCCACAGACTCACCACACAGAGACCCACAGACTCACACTACAGGGCTGCTGGTGCTGAACTCACGTCCCGGTTGCTCATGTCCCAGTATGGCCGCTCGCCGTGTGTCATCACCTCCCACATGACGACGCCGTAGCTCCACACGTCGCTTGCCGACGTGAACCTGAGCTGGGAAATCGCCTCCGGGGCGGTCCAGCGGATGGGGATCTTCCCCCCCTGGGGGACATTCACAATTTGATTTCGCCCTCGGCTTTCGCGGCCGATGTCGTCAGTACGCGGCGAAGGGTTTGGTATTAGGTTTTGACCCTTTCAACTGGTACAAAACTGACACCTTTATACAAGGCATCATGTTTGCAATAACCACAACACAAGCAGTCAAAATGCAAACAAAAAGAAACAACTCTGGTAATGATATGCACTGTCCTCGAAGCTGATTGGTCCACACCCGAGACAGCTTTTCTTAGAGTCTAGTCTCCATTGGTGTTGGACCAGATTGCGCCAAAAGGCGCACAACTCAAAGACAGCGCACTATCAGAGTATTGAGAGCTCGGGGTGAAGCATTTACACTATGAGACTTCTCCTTTACCAGTGGCAAAATAAATTATTAGGTTTTTACCCTTTCAACTGGTACAAAACTGACACCTTTCTCCACCCACCTTTACCCGGGTGGTGTACACCGCCTCGGAGTGGTCGTCCGGCAGAAGCATCCGCGAGAGTCCGAAATCGGACACCTTGCACGTGAGCTCGCCGCTGACGAGCACGTTGCGGGCGGCCAGGTCTCGGTGCACGTAGCCCACGCGGGACAGGTGCCGCATGCCGCATGCCACGTCCCGCAGCATCCCCACCAGCTGGGGCAACAGCAAGTCGCCCTTCTTCTTCTACCACGTGGTCCAGGCCAGAGGGCGGGGAGGGGGGAGGAGGGAGAGGGGGGGGAGGAGAGGGGGTGAGTCAGCTTTCTTCACACAGAGGGCTCGTTCACACTCACAGCTGCTGAGTCAGACTTTCTTCACACAGAGGGCTCGTTCACACTCACAGCTGCTGAGTCAGACTTTCTTCACACAGAGGGCTCGTTCACACTCACAGCTGAGTCAGCTTTCTTCACACAGAGGGCTCGTTCACACTCATAGCTGCTGAGTCAGGCTTTCTTCACACAGAGGGCTCGTTCACACTCACAGCTGCTGAGTCAGGCTTTCTTCACACAGAGGGCTCGTTCACACTCACAGCTGCTGAGTCAGCTTTCTTCACACAGAGGGCTCGTTCACACTCACATCAGCTGAGTCATGCTTTCTTCACACAGAGGGCTCGTTCACACTCACAGCTGCTGAGTCAGGCTTTCTTCACACAGAGGGCTCGTTCACTCTCACAGCTGCTGAGTCAGGCTTTCTTCACACAGAGGGCTCGTTCACTCTCACAGCTGCTGAGTCAGCTTTCTTCACACAGAGGGCTCGTTCACACTCACAGCAGCTGAGTCATGCTTTCTTCACACAGAGGGCTCGTTCACACTCACAGCTGCTGAGTCAGGCTTTCTTCACACAGAGGACTCGTTCACACTCACAGCTGCTGAGTCAGCTTTCTTCACACAGAGGGCTCGTTCACACTCACAGCAGCTGAGTCATGCTTTCTTCACACAGAGGGCTCGTTCACACTCACAGCTGCTGAGTCAGGCTTTCTTCACACAGAGGGCTCGTTCACTCTCACAGCTGCTGAGTCAGCTTTCTTCACACAGAGGGCTCGTTCACACTCACAGCAGCTGAGTCATGCTTTCTTCACACAGAGGGCTCGTTCACTCTCACAGCTGCTGAGTCAGGCTTTCTTCACACAGAGGGCTCGTTCACACTCACAGCTGCTGAGTCAGGCTTTCTTCACACAGAGGGCTCGTTCACACTCACAGCTGCTGAGTCAGCTTTCTTCACACAGAGGGCTCGTTCACTCTCACAGCTGCTGAGTCAGACTTTCTTCACACAGAGGGCTCGTTCACACTCACAGCAGCTGAGTCAGACTTTCTTCACACAGAGGGCTCGTTCACACTCACAGCAGCTGAGTCAGCTTTCTTCACACAGATGGCTCGTTCACACTCACAGCTGCTGAGTCAGCTTTCTTCACACAGAGGGCTCGTTCACACTCACAGCAGCTGAGTCATGCTTTCTTCACACAGAGGGCTCGTTCACTCTCACAGCTGCTGAGTCAGGCTTTCTTCACACAGAGGGCTCGTTCACACTCACAGCTGCTGAGTCAGGCTTTCTTCACACAGAGGGCTCGTTCACACTCACAGCTGCTGAGTCAGCTTTCTTCACACAGAGGGCTCGTTCACTCTCACAGCTGCTGAGTCAGACTTTCTTCACACAGAGGGCTCGTTCACACTCACAGCAGCTGAGTCAGCTTTCTTCACACAGAGGGCTCGTTCACACTCACAGCTGCTGAGTCAGCTTTCTTCACACAGAGGGCTCGTTCACACTCACAGCTGCTGAGTCAGACTTTCTTCACACAGAGGGCTCGTTCACACTCACAGCTGCTGAGTCAGACTTTGTTCACACAGAGGGCTCGTTCACACTCACAGCTGAGTCAGCTTTCTTCACACAGAGGGCTCGTTCACACTCATAGCTGCTGAGTCAGGCTTTCTTCACGCAAAGGGCTCGTTCACACTCACAGCTGCTGAGTCAGGCTTTCTTCACACAGAGGGCTCGTTCACACTCACAGCTGCTGAGTCAGCTTTCTTCACACAGAGGGCTCGTTCACACTCACATCAGCTGAGTCATGCTTTCTTCACACAGAGGGCTCGTTCACACTCACAGCTGCTGAGTCAGGCTTTCTTCACACAGAGGGCTCGTTCACACTCACAGCAGCTGAGTCATGCTTTCTTCACACAGAGGGCTCGTTCACACTCACAGCTGCTGAGTCAGGCTTTCTTCACACAGAGGGCTCGTTCACTCTCACAGCTGCTGAGTCAGGCTTTCTTCACACAGAGGGCTCGTTCACTCTCACAGCTGCTGAGTCAGCTTTCTTCACACAGAGGGCTCGTTCACACTCACAGCAGCTGAGTCATGCTTTCTTCACACAGAGGGCTCGTTCACACTCACAGCTGCTGAGTCAGGCTTTCTTCACACAGAGGACTCGTTCACACTTACAGCTGCTGAGTCAGCTTTCTTCACACAGAGGGCTCGTTCACACTCACAGCAGCTGAGTCATGCTTTCTTCACACAGAGGGCTCGTTCACACTCACAGCTGCTGAGTCAGGCTTTCTTCACACAGAGGGCTCGTTCACTCTCACAGCTGCTGAGTCAGCTTTCTTCACACAGAGGGCTCGTTCACACTCACAGCAGCTGAGTCATGCTTTCTTCACACAGAGGACTCGTTCACTCTCACAGCTGCTGAGTCAGGCTTTCTTCACACAGAGGGCTCGTTCACACTCACAGCTGCTGAGTCAGGCTTTCTTCACACAGAGGGCTCGTTCACACTCACAGCTGCTGAGTCAGCTTTCTTCATACAGAGGGCTCGTTCACTCTCACAGCTGCTGAGTCAGACTTTCTTCACACAGAGGGCTCGTTCACACTCACAGCAGCTGAGTCAGACTTTCTTCACACAGAGGGCTCGTTCACACTCACAGCAGCTGAGTCAGCTTTCTTCACACAGAGGGCTCGTTCACTCTCACAGCTGCTGAGTCAGCTTTCTTCACACAGAGGGCTCGTTCACACTCACAGCAGCTGAGTCATGCTTTCTTCACACAGAGGGCTCGTTCACACTCACAGCTGCTGAGTCAGCTTTCTTCACACAGAGGGCTCGTTCACACTCACAGCTGCTGAGTCAGACTTTCTTCACACAGAGGGCTCGTTCACACTCACAGCTGCTGAGTCAGACTTTCTTCACACAGAGGGCTCGTTCACACTCACAGCTGAGTCAGCTTTCTTCACACAGAGGGCTCGTTCACACTCATAGCTGCTGAGTCAGGCTTTCTTCACACAGAGGGCTCGTTCACACTCACAGCTGCTGAGTCAGGCTTTCTTCACACAGAGGGCTCGTTCACACTCACAGCTGCTGAGTCAGCTTTCTTCACACAGAGGGCTCGTTCACACTCACATCAGCTGAGTCATGCTTTCTTCACACAGAGGGCTCGTTCACACTCACAGCTGCTGAGTCAGGCTTTCTTCACACAGAGGGCTCGTTCACTCTCACAGCTGCTGAGTCAGGCTTTCTTCACACAGAGGGCTCGTTCACTCTCACAGCTGCTGAGTCAGCTTTCTTCACACAGAGGGCTCGTTCACACTCACAGCAGCTGAGTCATGCTTTCTTCACACAGAGGGCTCGTTCACACTCACAGCTGCTGAGTCAGGCTTTCTTCACACAGAGGACTCGTTCACACTCACAGCTGCTGAGTCAGCTTTCTTCACACAGAGGGCTCGTTCACACTCACAGCAGCTGAGTCATGCTTTCTTCACACAGAGGGCTCGTTCACACTCACAGCTGCTGAGTCAGGCTTTCTTCACACAGAGGGCTCGTTCACTCTCACAGCTGCTGAGTCAGCTTTCTTCACACAGAGGGCTCGTTCACACTCACAGCAGCTGAGTCATGCTTTCTTCACACAGAGGGCTCGTTCACTCTCACAGCTGCTGAGTCAGGCTTTCTTCACACAGAGGGCTCGTTCACACTCACAGCTGCTGAGTCAGGCTTTCTTCACACAGAGGGCTCGTTCACACTCACAGCTGCTGAGTCAGCTTTCTTCACACAGAGGGCTCGTTCACTCTCACAGCTGCTGAGTCAGACTTTCTTCACACAGAGGGCTCGTTCACACTCACAGCAGCTGAGTCAGACTTTCTTCACACAGAGGGCTCGTTCACACTCACAGCAGCTGAGTCAGCTTTCTTCACACAGATGGCCGTTCACACTCACAGCTGCTGAGTTCAGCTTTCTTCACACAGAGGGCTTGTTCACACTCACAGCTGCTGAGTCAGACTTTCTTCACACAGAGGGCTCGTTCACACTCACAGCTGCTGAGTCAGACTTTCTTCACACAGAGGGCTCGTTCACTCTCACAGCAGCTGAGTCAGCTTTCTTCACACAGAGGACTCGTTCACACTCACAGCTGCTGAGTCAGCTTTCTTCACACAGAGGGCTCGTTCACACTCACAGCTGCTGAGTCAGCTTTCTTCACACAGAGGGCTCGTTCACACTCACAGCTGCTGAGTCAGCTTCTTCACGCAGAGGGCTCGTTCCACCTCACAGCTGAGTCAGCTTTCTTCACACAGAGAGCTCGTTCACACTCACAGCTGCTGAGTCAGCTTTCTTCACACAGAGGGCTCGTTCACACTCACAGCTGAGTCAGCTTTCTTCACACAGAGGGCTCGTTCACACTCACAGCAGCTGAGTCAGGCTTTCTTCACACAGAGGGCTCGTTCACACTCACAGCTGAGTCAGCTTTCTTCACACAGAGGGCTCGTTCACACTCACAGCTGCTGAGTCAGCTTTCTTCACACAGAGGGCTCGTTCCACACTCACAGCTGAGTCAGCTTTCTTCACACAGAGGGCTCGTTCACACTCACAGCAGCTGAGTCAGGCTTTCTTCACACAGAGGGCTCGTTCACACTCACAGCTGAGTCAGCTTTCTTCACACAGAGGGCTCGTTCACACTCACAGCAGCTGAGTCAGGCTTTCTTCACACAGAGGGCTCGTTCACACTCACAGCTGCCATATTATTAACATTTTTTCCCTTTATTAATTCTGACCTTACTCCCTCCCTTTGATGCTGCTAATCCTGCATAATGCACGGGCATAATGACTTTAAACCCCTCGCCAAGCCTCCTACGCATTTCACAAGTAGTGCTAATCGCATATCTGCATTTCCCATAAATATGCTAAATTCCTCTTGATATGCAAATTATCTTGTCAAGACGCTCTTCCCCCTCCATCCCAGCTTAAATAGTCACTCCAAGCCTGGAGCGTGACATTCAGACGCTGTCGCCTCGACGGACCTGTTCTCCACCTGAGGACGGCTGCTTGCGTTGTGGCCGAAACGTCGTGAGAATTATTGTATTATGTTTTATTTTTATTATTTTATTACTTCCCTTTCTACGTGATGACTTTACCGAAAGAACCAAGAAGATATTGACAGATGGTAAAGGTCAAACGTGCAGCACTGCAATGTCTCGCTTATGCCGCCGCTGCCGCCCGAAAGACCTCCGCCGAGAGGGAGCTCAAGATGGTGCTTGGCCTACTCTTCCACACGCACCTGAATGTGGCCCACGCTCCACCACGCCCCGCATGAACACATTGTTACCGGATATCGCCATCGTGCACTCCTCTCAGAGGAGGTTTCTTGTTCGCATTCTGACCGCAAGCATCATGCTTAGCGCAAGAGATGATTCCTCGTGACAAGGTTTCAGTTCGGTGTCCTGACACACATCTCGACGCAGCTGTTTTGTTGCCAGAAAAAAAGAGGAAACCTATTCTCATCATGCGATCGAATCAAGACTTTTAATTCGTACAAAAACACCCAACACCACGTCGCACCCCCCACCCCACCGGCTCCGAGATTTCAAGATTGAGTGAATGGTCGAGGAGGAGGAGGGGGGTCGTGGCATCGGAGGACCCGGGGCTCACTCAGCACGTGTCAAACAAAAGACATCTCCCGGAGACTTGCAAGTGACACAAATGGAACGTGCCCAGAGACGACCACGACGCCGGCAGCTACTGCCACTGCAGCCGCTGCAGCTCCGGCTGCAGAATCTTCCGACTCAACTGGAGCAGCTTCTGTT
>NW_026890773.1:0-10000 GCF_015708825.2 Lethenteron reissneri | reverse complement strand
ACCCACTCACTCACCCACTCATCCACTCACCCAACCACTCCAACCATCCACTCACTCACTCACCCGCTCACTCACCCACTCACTCACTCACCCAACCACTCATCATTCACTCACTCATTCACTCACCAACCCGCTCACCCGCTCACTCATTCACTCACCAACTCACTCACCCACCCACCCACTCACCCACTCACTCACTCACCCACTCACCCACCCACCCACCCACTCACTCACCCACCCACCCACCCACCTCACCCATCCACTCACCCACTCACTCACCCACTCACCCACTCACTCACCCACTCACTCACCCACTCACTCACCCACTCACTCACCCACTCACCCACCCACCCACCCACTCACTCACCCACTCACCCACCCACCCACCCCCCCACTCACTCACCCACTCCCTCACCCACTCAACCATTTACCCAACCACTCACCCACCCACCCACTCACCCACGACTCACTCACACACCCACTCACTCACTCACCTACTCACTCACTCACCCACTCACTCACCCTCCACTTACTCACTCACCCACTCACCCAACCACCCACCCACTCACTCACTCACCCACTCACTCACTCCACTCACCCACCCACTCACTCACCTACTCACTCACCCACTCACTCACCACTTACTCACCCACTCACCCAACCACCCACCCACCCACTCACTCACTCACCCACTCACTCACCCACTCACTCACTCACCTACCCACTCACCCACCCACTCACCCACTCACTCACCCACTCACCCACCCACCTCACTCACTCACTCACCCACCCACTCACTCACTCACTCACCCACTCACTCACCCACTCACCCAACCACCCACTCACTCACTCACCCACTCGCTCACTCACCCAGTCACCCACCCACTCACTCATCCACTCACTCACCCACCCACCCACCCACTCACTCACCCACCCCACCCACTCACTCACTCACCCACCCACTCACTCACCCACTCACTCACCCACTCACTCACCTACTCACTCACCCACTCACTCACCCATTCACCCACCCACTCACCCACCCACCTCACCGACCCACTCGCTCACTCACCCACTCACCCACCCACTCACCCCCTCACTCACCCACTCACTCACTCACCCATTCACTCACGCACTCACACACTCACTCACTCATCCATTCTCTCACGCACTCACCCACTCACTCACCCACTCACTCACTCACCCACTCACTCACTCACCCACCCACCCACCCACTCACTCACCCACTCACCCACTCACTCACTCACCCACTCACTCACCCACCCACCCACTCACTCACTCACCTCACCCACCCACACACACAGTACACACACAGTACACACACACACAGTACACACACACAGAGTACACACACAGTACACACACTACACACAGAGTACACACACAGAGTACACACACAGAGTACACACACAGACTACACACACAGTACACACACTACACACACAGAGTACACACAGAGTACACACACAGAGTACACACACACACAGACTACACACACAGTACACACACAGAGTACACACACAGTACACACACCAGTACCATACAGTATACACAGTACACACACAGTATACACAGAGTACACACACAGTACACACACAAACCCACACAGTACACACACACACACAGTACACACACACAGTACACACACAGTACACACACACAGAGTACACACACAGAGTACACACACAGTACACACACACAGTACACACACTACACACACAGTACACACACAGAGTACACACACAGTGCACACACACAGAGTACACACACAGTACACAAACCCACACAGTACACACACACACAGTACACACAGTACACAAACACTAGCAATCTAAAGCAACGCAGTAAATTCAAAGAAGCAATGTTCTAAAGCCAACAGCCGGTCAACTTTAATCTTCGCCAGACACTTCACCACGGCCAATGCGCCAATATACATTCCGCAACATTCAATGCCGCCTTGTGAAATACAAACACAACTCCATTAAATTGTCATGTCCATGCTCATTTCAGATTAAGACCGGTCGCACAAAAGCACCCATTTCAGGAGACAATTTCAAGTCCGACTTAACAGACATGTTTTACTCTCATCCATTAGACTAAAGTAAAAAACTTTCTTTAAAATTATAAACGTCTAAAGTGTTCAACCAAACGCGGTGTGTACCTTGTGTACACACCGTAAAAATTTAAAGAGAATCGCGTATCAATTAACAAAACCCACGTGCAGACTTTTTGGTTCTTCCGGTAAAGTCACGTAGAAGGGAAATAATAAAACATCATAAATTACAATTCTCACCACGTTTCGGCCACAACGCAAGCAGCCGTCCTCAGGTGAAGAACAGGTCTGTCGGAAGACAGCGTCTGAATGAAACACCACCAGGTTTGGCAGCGTATATTGCTGCCAAGCTTGGTGGTGTTCATTCAGACGCTGTCTTTCCGACAGACCTGTTCTTCACCTGAGGACGGCTGCTTGCCTTGTGCAGGGTCGCAAACGGGTACCCGTACCCGGCCGGGTACCCGGGTATCGGGTAGGGTACGGGTATCGGGTACCCGGTTGCGACCTCTGGTGCAGACCCACTCCTGCCACTTCGCAGATAAAGGGACGGGCTTGGCTAGTCGATACAAAATGCGACAAACACCAAAGACTCTTCAACGTGAACAGGGCAACTTATTAAGAAGTTTCCTCGCTGGAATGGACTGGTCTCTTCGACTGATATCTTCACTTAAAAGCTTTCGTGACTGCAGCAGGGATTCATCTTCTTGGTTCTTTCGGTAAAGTCACGTAGAATGAAAATAATAAAATAATAAAAATAAAACAATAAAATCATTCTCACGACGTTTAGGCCACAACGCAAGCAGCCGTCCTCAGGTGTAGAACAGGTCTGTCGAGAAGACAGCGTCTGAATGTCTTCTCGACAGATCTGTTCTTCACCTGAGGACCGCTGCTTGCGTTGTGGCCGAAACGTCGTGAGAATTGTATTTTATAATGTTTTATTTCTATTATTTTATTATTTCCCTTCTACGTGACTTTACCGAAATAACCAAGAAGATGATATCTTCACGTGCAAAAACACTTCCTCGGACCCATTCCAGAATAGTTTTTAATTGTAAACAGTTTTATACAACCGCCAAATCGTTCCCCTCTGATCCTCAACCTGGGAATCAAGTTGAGTGCTGGGGTTTTGCTGCCTGGGTATCACGTAACACTCCATGTCGGCAATTCAGTTGCATCCTCCACACATTTTGAACCGCTTCTAATGAACGCACGCCCAGCGGCAACTGTTTGCATTCATCAAAGGTAACTTTAAACCTAATGTCAAAATAGTTAACGTCAACAAACAAACGAAACCATCGAACGAGGAGGGACACCAGTTCAATCCCTGGTTGGGGGCCGACCCACCTCCTCATCGTGTCTACAACACCTCCACGTACGAGGCCCGAACGCAAACAGACGGAAACCTCCTCTCAGAGTTCCACGTGGAGACCTGGCGACACTTGGAGGCATTTTGACACCAGCCACCAGCCCCACACGGTGCCATGCTGAGACGCTTGTAGCAAGCCGCACACCTACACCCCCACCCTCCCTCCCTGCCTCCCCTTCCTCCCTCCTCTCCTCCCACCACTCCCTTCCACCCTTCCCTCCCTTCCTCCCTCCCCCCTCCCTCCCACCCCTCTCTACCTCCTCCCCTCCCTCCCTTCCACCCCTCCCTCCCCTCCCTCCCTCACCCACTGCTCGTCCCTCCTGATCCCCCTCCCCCTCCCGAACTGATGATTTGGGGTCCATCTCAGCGTAGTGATCGCAGTCGATCAAACCACTCAGCCCCCCTCCTCCCCCTCTCCCTGCCCCCCCCTGCGACCCCTCCCTCCCCCCTCTCTCCTCCTCTCTCCACCCCTCCCCCCGCTCTTCCCCGCCCTCCCTCCACCATCCCCCCTCCCCCCGCCCCACCCACCCCTCCCCCCGCCCTCCCTCCCCCTCTCTCCACTCCTCCCCCCGCCCTCCCTCCCCCTCCCCCCGCCGTGCCCCCCCCGCCCCCCGCCGGGTTCAAGGGAGCGTTGGCCCCCCTCTCGAGCTCCCGCCACTCCCGCCGCTCCCGCCGCCTACCGAGGGAGCGGTGCAACGCGAAATACTCGCGCTCCCACGCCTCCCTGGCCTCCCGCGCCTGCTCCCTCTGCCTCTCCCTCCTGGACTCCCTCTCCCTCCTCGACTCCCAGTCGCCTCCGCTGAGACGCCCGCCCTGTCTGTCCGGCTGCTGCCGCTGCTGCTGCTGCTGCTGCCGCTGCTGCTGCTGCTGTGGCTGCTGCTGCTGCTGCTGTCGCTGCTGCTGCTGCGGCGGCTGCTGCTGCTGCGGCGGGTGCTGCTGCTGCTCCTGCCCCCTGAGCCCGGCCCAGATGTCCGAGATTCTCCTCTGCATGGCCGGCGGTTGTCGCCGGTGGGATTCTCGCTCGGTCCTCCTGTGACGTCACAGCAAGCGCCACAGTCGTCGTCACCTCTGTGTGGGTCTCTGTGAGTCTCTATGAGTGTGGGTCTCTGTGGGTCTCTGTGGGTCTCTGTGAGTCTCTATGAGTGTGGGTCTCTGTGGGTCTCTGTGGGTCTCTGTGAGTGTGGGTCTCTGTGGGTCTCTGTGAGTCTCTATGAGTGTGGGTCTCTGTGGGTCTCTGTGGGTCTCTGTGAGTGTGGGTCTCTGTGGGTCTCTGTGAGTCTCTATGAGTGTGTGGTCTCTGTGGGTCTCTGTGAGTCTCTGTGAGTGTGGGTCTCTGTGGGTCTCTGTGAGTCTCTATGAGTGTGGGTCTCTGTGGGTCTCTGTGAGTCTCTGTGAGTGTGGGTCTCTGTGGGTCTCTGTGGGTCTCTATGAGTGTGGGTCTCTGTGGGTCTCTGTGAGTCTCTATGAGTGTGGGTCTCTGTGGGTCTCTGTGAGTCTCTGTGAGTGTGGGTCTCTGTGGGTCTCTGTGAGTCTCTATGAGTGTGGGTCTCTGTGGGTCTCTGTGAGTCTCTGTGAGTGTGGGTCTCTGTGGGTCTCTGTGGGTCTCTATGAGTGTGGGTCTCTGTGGGTCTCTGTGAGTCTCTATGAGTATGGGTCTCTGTGGGTCTCTGTGGGTCTCTGTGAGTGTGGGTCTCTGTGGGTCTCTGTGGGTCTCTGTGGGTGTGGGTCTCTGTGGGTCTCTGTGAGTCTCTATGAGTGTGGGTCTCTGTGGGTCTCTGTGGGTCTCTGTGGGTGTGGGTCTCTGTGGGTCTCTGTGGGTCTCTATGAGTGTGGGTCTCTGTGGGTCTCTGTGGGTCTCTGTGAGTGTGGGTCTCTGTGAGTGTGGGTCTCTGTGGGTCTCTGTGGGTGTGGGTCTCTGTGGGTCTCTATGAGTATGGGTCTCTGTGGGTCTCTGTGAGTGTGGGTCTCTATGCGGTGGGTCTCTGTGGGTCTCTGTGAGTGTGTGTCTCTGTGAGTGTGGGTCTCTGTGGGTGTGGGTCTCTGTGGGTCTCTGTGAGTGTGTGTCTCTGTGAGTGTGGGTCTCTATGAGTATGAGTCTCTGTGGGTCTCCATGAATATAGGTCTCTGTGGGTCTCTATGAGTATGGGTCTCTATGAGTATGGGTCTCTGTGTGTCTTTGTGGGTCTCTATGAGTGTGGGTATCTGTGGGTCTCTATGAGTATGGGTCTCTGTGGGTCTCTATGAGTATGGGTCTCTATGAGTATGGGTCTCTGTGTGTCTTTGTGGGTCTCTATGAGTGTGGGTCTCTGTGGATCTCTATGAGTATGGATCTCTGTGGGTCTCTATGAGTATGGATCTCTGTGGGTCTCTATGAGTGTGGGTCTCTATGAGTGTGGGTATCTGTGGATCTCTATGAGTATGGATCTCTGTGGGTCTCTATGAGTGTGGGTCTCTATGAGTATGGGTCTCTGTGTGTCTCTATGAGTGTGGGTCTCTATGAGTATGGATCTCTGTGGGTCTCTATGAGTGTGGGTATCTGTGGGTCTCTATGAGTATGGGTCTCTGTGTGTCTGTATGAGTGTGGGTCTCTATGAGTATGGGTCTCTGTGACCTATCTCTCTCCCCACTGCTACCGTTATCGTATTCTCTTACTCCTGCTCTCCGCTATTCCGGGCACCATCACTCCAGCTCCCCATCGCTCCAGCTTCCACCAAGACTCCGTCTCTCTGTTACGCTATACAGTGATACCTCGGTTCACGAACTTAATTCGTGAACTGACTCTGGTCGCGAACCGAATTGGTCGTGAACCGAGGCACATTTTCCCACAGGGTTCAATGTAAATCCGGTTAATCCGTTCTGACCTTTTTATTTGGTTTTTGAAGCACAAAAATATTAAACAAATTACAATACACATTAGTACTGTACAGTATAGTAATGTATAAAGAGAGAACACTAACCTTGCTTGAGATGACTTCAGTAAGCACTCAAACGGGTGAACTGTACATTACAGTAAGTACAGTATTGTACAGTACAGTAGTACAGTACTGTATGTGCTAAAAAGCACACCAAAAAGCAAAAAGTCACTGAAAGTGTCTTCACAGTACTCACAGTACTTCTTTCTGTGTCTCTTCTTCTCTCCACGATCTTCCTACAGGAAGTCACGACCACGTGACAGCCTGGAAATAGCATTAAAATGGCCGCGGCTCCTGTTCGTGAACTGGAGCATATTTTTATGAACTTTTCTGTTCGTAAACCGAGTTGTTCGTGAACAGAAGCGTTCGTGAACCGAGGTATCACTGTATTTTAGATCCACCCAATCAGTCCCTATTCATTATCTCACCCCCCGATTACCCATCACCCCCCAGGCCCCCAACCCCACGTGACTTTGTTATTGCCGCCTGGGCGACGCCACTCGTTAAGCAATCACTCTCTCGGCCAATCACCGGCCTGTGTCCCCGGTTGCCCATAACAGCTGTCACGTCACTTAACGGTCTCCTCTCAGCAACAACAACATCGTCCTCAAATACCCGCCTACTGTACACTTGCTTGTCTGCCTAGCAACAGACCCACAGAGCGCGTGGCGCGTGTATTTCAGGTCCTACATCTCTATAAAAATTGTGTGTGTATATATAACAGTACTGTTTGTGTGTATAAACTGTATATTACATATCTCTCTATGTGCGTGTCTCTCTCTGTCTCTCTCTGTCTCTCTGTGTCTCTCTCTGTGTCTCTCTGTCTCTCTCTGTCTCTCTGTGTCTCTCTGTGTGTGTCTCTCTCTCTGTGTATCTCTGTGTCTCTCTCTCTGTCTCTCTGTGTATGTCTCTCTGTGTCTCTCTGTCTCTCCGTGTCTCTCTGTGTGCTTGTCTCTCTGTGTCTGTGTCTCTCTGTCTCTCTCTGTCTCTCTGTGTTTCTCTGTGTGTCTCTCTCTCTCTGTCTCTCTCTGTGTCTGTGTCTCTCTCTGTGTGTGTTTCTCTCTGTGTCTCTCTCTCTCTCTCTGTGTCTGTCTCTCTCTGTGTCTCTCTGTGTCTCTCTGTGTGTCTGTCTCTCTCTGTGTGTCTGTCTCTCTCTGTCTCTCTGTGTCTCTCTCTGTACTTGCTCCGGCAGTACATATACTAAATTGGAACGATACAGAGAAGATTAGCATGGCCCACCTGCGCAAGGATGACACGCAACTTCTGTCTCTCTGTCTCTCTCCGCGTCTCTCATGTATCTCTGTGTGTCTCTCTCTTGTCTCTCGTGTGTGTCTCTCTCTCTGTGTCTCTCTGCTGTCTGTCTCTCTCTGTGTCTCTCTGTGCCTGTCTCTGTGGGTGTGTGTCTCTCTGTGGTGTGTCTCTCTGTCTCTCTGTGTGTGTCTCTCTCCGTGTCTCTCTCCGTGTCTCTCTCCGTGTCTCTCACTCGGAGGCGCCGACGAGAAGAACGGTGACGCCGACCACGAGGTGGTGGACGACGACGACGACGGCGGCTTGTGATCAGCACGAGGGGGATCATCCCACTGACAGCCACGAGTCACGAGGTCTCCCACGTGGGGGAGGGGCGGGGCTCTGGCACTCAGGCCCACACCCTCTTTCTAGAAGACACGCCCTCTTTCTAGAAGGAAACACGCCCTATTGTCTAGAAGACCCTGCCCATCTTTCTAGAAGCCACCCTCACCTCTTTCTAGAAGAACACGCCCTCTTTCTAGAAGACACGCCCTCTTTCTAGAAGCCACTCCCTCTTTCTAGAAGAGACATGCCCTCTTTCTAGGAGACACGCCATCTTTCTAGAAGCCATCCCTCTTCTAGAAGGACACGCCCTCTTTATAGAAGCCACTCCCTCTTTCTAGAAGACACGCCCTCTTTCTAGAAGACACGCCCTCTTTCTAGAAGCCACGCCCTCTTTCTAGAAGAACAACGCCCACTTTCTAGAAGAAACGCCCTCTTTCTAGAAGACACGCCCTCTTTCTATAAGACACGCCCCATCTTTCTAGAAGCCCCTCCCCTCTTTCTAGAAGGACACGCCTCTTTCTGAGAAGACACGCCCTCTTTCCTAGAAGCCACTCCCTCTTTCTAGAAGACACGCCTCTTTCTAGAAGACATACCCTCTTTCTAGAAGCAACTCCCTCTTTCTAGAAGGGACACCGCCCTCTTCTAGAAGCCACGCCATCTTTCTAGAAGCCACTCCCTCTTTCTAGAAGACACACCCTCTTTCTAGAAGACACGCCCTCTTTCTAGAAGACACGCCCTCTTTCTAGAAGACACGCCCTCTTTCTAGAAGACACGCCCTCTTTCTAGAAGACACGCCCTCTTTCTATAAGACACGCCCTCTTTCTAGAAGACACGCCCTCTTTCTAGAAGCCCCTCCCTCTTTCTAGAAGCCGCCCTCTTTCTAGAAGACACGCCCTCTTTCTAGAAGACACGCCCTCTTTCTAGAAGCCACTCCCTCTTTCTAGAAGACACGCCCTCTTTCTAGAAGCCACGCCATCTTTCTAGAAGCCACTCCCTCTTTCTAGAAGACACGCCTCTTTCTAGAAGACACGCCCTCTTTCTAGAAGCCACGCCCTCTTTCTAGAAGACACGCCCTCTTTCTAGAAGACACGCCTCTTTCTAGAAGACACGCCCTCTTTCTAGAAGACACGCCCTCTTTCTAGAAGACACGCCCTCTTTCTAGAAGACACGCCCTCTTTCTAGAAGACACGCCCTCTTTCTATAAGACACGCCCTCTTTCTAGAAGACACGCCCTCTTTCTAGAAGCCCCTCCCTCTTCTAGAAGCCACGCCCTCTTTCTAGAAGACACGCCCTCTTTCTAGAAGACACGCCCTCTTTCTGAAGACACGCCCTCTTTATAGAAGACACGCCCTCTTTCTAGAAGCCACGCCCTCTTCTAGAAGCCACGCCCTCTTTCTAGAAGACACGCCCTCTTTCTAGAAGACACGCCCTCTTTGATAGACACGCTCTCTTTCTAGAAGCCACGCCCGCTTTCTAGAAGACACGCCCTCTTTCTAGAAGACACGCCCTTTTCTAGAAGCCACGCCCTCTTCTAGAAGACACGCCCTCTTTCTAGAAGACACGCCCTCTTTCTAGAAGACACGCCCCTCTTTCTAGAAGACACGCCTCTTTCTAGAAGCCCCTCCCTCTTTCTAGAAGCACGCCATCTTTCTAGAAGCCCCTCCCTCTTTCTAGAAGCACGCCCTCTTTCTAGAAGACACGCCCTCTTTCTAGAAGACACGCCCTCTTTCTAGAAGACACGCCCTCTTTCTAGAAGACACGCCCTCTTTCTAGAAGCCCCTCCCTCTTTCTAGAAGACCACGCCTCTTTCTAGAAGACACGCCCTCTTTATAGAAGACAACCCCTCTTTCTAGAAGACACGCCCTCTTTCTATAAGACACGCCCTCTTCTAGAAACACGCCCTCTTTCTGGGACACGCCCTCTTTATAGAAGACACGCCCTCTTTCTAGAAGCCACGCCCTATTTCTAGAAGACACGCCCTCTTTCTAGAAGACCCGCCCTCTTTATAGAAGACACACCCTCTTTCTAGAGACCGCCCTCTTTCTATAAGACACGCCCTCTTTCTAAGAAGCCACG